>NC_041406.2:7805794-8029323 GCF_900747795.2 Erpetoichthys calabaricus
CTACCTCCAGCTCGGTCTCCTGCTTTCTGATCAGTGCCACCGTCCGGGGTCCGACCAATCCGGTATGGAAATTTGTATTGTTGTCCGCATATTGATTTGGCAAAATTTTACACCGGATGCCCTTCCTGACATAACCCTCTGTGCTAAAATCATTTAAATAAAATCATTTAAATTCATTTTTCCCTTATCAAGCAACACTCAATACCCCCAAATGATAAAGTAAAATGAAAACTTAATTTATACAAAATTAAAAACTGAAATATCCAATTGACACAAGGATTCAGACCCTTTGCTGTGACACTTGTAGTCTAACTCAGTTGCATTCAATTCTATTGACCATCGTTGAGATTTTTCTAATTCAAGGAACTGGACATGATTCGGAAAGGCACATTCCAGTCTATAGAAGGTCCCACAGGTGAGTGAACTCCAAGCTATGTGGTTGAAGGAAATTTCTGCAGAGCTTAGAGACAGGATTGTGTTGAGGCGCAGATCTGAGGAAGGCTATGAATTTTTTTTCTGTAGCACTGAAGGTTTCCAACAGTACAGTGGCCTCCATAATTCTGAAATGGCAGGAGTTTGGAATAACCCTGACTCTTTCCAGAGCTGGCTACACGGCCAAACAGCAATTGGGAGAGAATGGCCCTGGTAAGTAAGGTGACCACAAACCTGATGGTCACTCTGGCTGAGCTCCAGAGAACCTGTGCAGACATGGTTGTCCTTCTGGAAGTTTCTCCTATCACTGCAACATTCTGCTAATCTGGTATTTATCAGAATGGGCAGGTGACACATGGAAACCCACTTGGAGTTTATGAAAAGGCCTCCACAGAACTCTCAGACAATGAGTAACAAGATTTTCTGGTTTGATGAAATCAAGATTGGACTGTTTGGCCTCCGTTCTAAACATCACGTCTGAAGGAAACCAGGCACATCTCATCATCTGTGCCATTCCAATGGTAAAGCAGGGTGGTGGCAACATCAGGGAATGTAGACTAGAAAGGGTCAGGGGAGAGCTAAACAGAGCAGAGTACGGAGATATCCTTAAGTAAAACCTGCTCAGAGTGCTCCAGACTTCAGACCATCCAGCAGGACAAAGCAAAGATATCACCGGAGTGGCTTAGGGACAACTCAGTGAACGTCCTTGAGTCGCTGGAAAGAACTGAAAACAGCTGTCCACCATCCAACCTGAGGGGCCTCTAATGAATCTGCAGAGAAAAATGGTAGAAAATCCCCAAATCCAGGTGTGTGACGCTTATTGTGTCAGATGTAAGAAGTCTCCAGGGTGGAATTGCTGTGAAAAGTAGCCCCGCTACACAGTAATAGTGTTTTCAATGTTCCTGTTTGCTGTTTATAATGTGTGCGTCAGTGAATGTCGTCCCCGTAAATATAGGGGGGGACGGATGACGGAGAGAGACTGTAGCCCCAAGATGGAAAGCACCTGTTCACAATCAATCAATTACATCTCTTTACTATTTAAACAATCAGGAGGGAAAAGAGAGGGAGGAAGGAGAAAGACGGAGATTTCACTTTACGACTACGAACCACCATTAGGCCTACCTGCTATTTCTCACTTCGCGATTTGTATCCAGTTTGTTTTTCATTCCGCCGGATTCACTTCAGTTCAATCATCGCCAGAGACCCCGAGGTTGGACGTCATTATCCACCACACGCCGAGGACTAACACGGTGAGATTGTTCCATTTTCCGGGAGATTCAAACACATCCATTCTTTCAGTCATCTGTATTCAGGACAGTAATATACCCGGACTGAAGTTCACGATCAATCATTGTTGTTATTCGTGTTGTTTGTTATATGTTACTGGGACAACGGAGGGTTTGTTATTGTGTATATACTGTATATATATATATACTAGCTGATTACCCAGTGGCTTCGCTCACTGAGTGCAAGGGAAAAAAATAAAATGCAGTATTTATAAAATAAGTTTTAATTGCCAATTTTATTTTTCAACAAATAAAGAGCACTTACAATAACATAGAAATCAATATAAACAACATTCTTAACATCATTATCATATGAGAATATGAAGTAATATATAAGAAGCACATTGCATATAAATATAAATTATTAAACAGTAAAATCTTCTTCTATAATACGCTACCGTGGCTGTTCGTTTGTCTGTCCAGGATTTTAAATCACCTGTAGCTCGCAAACCGTTTCACCTATTGACTTGAAATCTGGTACACATATAGTACGTCACGTCTGCTATCCGCTTTCGGGGTGATGATTTTATTACTCTTTTTATCTTTATTTTATTTTATTGTAGAATCAGCTCTCGGCAGCACGCATCAGGATGGTGGATGCGTACAGGCGCTGTTCTCATTCCCTGCCATCTTCGCTAATCATTCTTAAGGCAGATTGAAGACTTAAGTGCCAGATTAAGTTGGTTTTTGTGTTGCAATTACTTAGTACGTTTTCTTTAACCTTTCACTTAATCAGTTTTAACGCGAAAAGATGCAGAGGAAAGAGAAGCAGCGGGCCGCTAGGGTGGAGTAAAGAAGATCTGCTCAGGAAACAGCAAGCACATCAACCTCTGAGCAAACGAATGCTAAACGTACAGAGAAAGGACGAATGCTCAAGTCAAGTGTATTCAGTGCATGTTATCGTGCAGTGCGCCGGTACTGGTATTTTGATAAAAGAATTTGAACATATAAGAAGTGTATAAATTATTAAACAGTAAAACATTAACATTTAAGAAGTAAAGATACATTAAGTACTACTGCAGTGCTTTCAGGTATACTACATTTTTTGTTTGCCCATTACGTGCATAAATGTATAAATTTTTTGGTGCACCTACCCGAGAACACGCGACATATAACTGACCGTGGGAGAAGCATGGATTTTAAACACGCGTTGAGTTCATCCGCTGATGTTCCTCGTGGAATAACTGGTAATGTTTGACGAAAATCTCCTGCGAGTAAAACGACAGTACCTCCCATTATTTTGCTAGGATCTCTGAGATCTTGCAATGTTCGGTTCAAGGCCTTCCTAAGCTCTTTTATGTGCCATGGTGCACTCATCCCAAACTATTATCTTTGAATGTTGCAAGACTTTTGCCTTTCCAGAGCCCTTGTGTACGTTGCAAATTGGATTTGCGTCGTGAGCGACGTTTAATGGTGTTGTAGATTGCCGGCTTCCTATTCCAGCCCTCACCCCTAGGCCGCCAGGAGGAGCTCTCCGGACAGCATGAACGTGCCCCGAGTTCCAGCAGGGCCTCATGGACTTTGAAGTTTCTACACACAGCCCTGCTGGATACCTTGGGGGCCACCGGGAGTCGCTGTAGGGGGGCTCGTGGACTCCTATTTGCCCTATAACCCGGGAGTACGTCATGGTCAAATGACAGGAAGAAACGACGTGCTCCCGGGTTGAAGAAAAGGACTGTTTACCCTGGCCCGGAAGCAATAAGGACTTGTGGGTTTTGGACAGGAACCACTTCCGGGTCAGGGGATATAAAAGGACTCTGGGAAAGCCCAGACATTGAGCTGAGCTGGGAGGTAGGGTGGCGAAGTGTCTGGGCGAGGAGGAAAGAGTATTATTGTGAGAGTCGATTTATATGAGTAGTGTGGAGTGGAAGGTGCTTTGTGCACTGTATAAGAAGCAAATAAAAGAGTCTTGTACTTTCACCTGGTGTTTGGAGTGGTACCTGAGGGTTCAAGAGGTGGACAAACACCTTAACTGCTACAATGGTAATTTCTATGCCGAATGTGCTGTACGGCCTCCATTTAATAATGTAGAAGCGATTCCCCGTGACGCTACAGCCAGAGCTATGTCACGATTCGCTCTCTCGGCAAGAATCAGGTTTATTAAGAATGTTTTTCCTGGTCCTCTGTGGTCATACGTAATTTCCGTTTCAAACGCGAAAAGAATTTTATATATATAGATGGTGTTGTCACGTTGCTGCTTTGGTGGAGGGATATACATATATCTTTTATATATATATATATATTCACTTATTTGACATACCTGCTTTTGCGTGCTTGTGTAAACCATCGATTGAGGGTAAAATATTATGTTAGAGGTACGGCTTGATATATAAGATTCATCTCAGTAATTTATCCAGGCCACAGGTCTTGGTAGTGTAGCTGCCGGCTGGGTAAGGGGTGGCCGTTACAAACTAAGTACTGTCAGAGGGGTCTGAATACCTCTGGTATTGTGTTATTTCAGCTTTTTTTATTTTTAATAGACTTAACAGATTAGGCAAAAACAGGTTTTTAGGAATCATTCAGGGGTATTGGGTGTTGATTGACGGGGAAAAAGTACGTCATATAAATTAACTTTCATCTGACACAAATCTGCTCACTCTTGTATGCCGTCCAGGTCTGTAACGATTCAGCTGATTCTACATTTTCTAACCTTTCTCCTAGTTTGGTATCATCTGCAAAAGCGTAAGCAGCTCATTTTTTCAATTCCTACCCAGATTGCTTACGTATATTAAAAAGAGCAGCAGCCCCAACTTTGATCCCTGAGGGTCACTGCTGCTAACATCACCCAATTCTGATAAGGTTCTTCTCGTCACAACCCTTAGCTTCCTATCTTTTTCTTCTTCTTTTGGCTACTCCCAATTAGGGGTCACCACCATGGATCAATTGTCTCCATCTATCCCAGTCGTTCACATCATTTTCTGCCACAATGACTGCCTTCATTGTCCTCCCTCACCATATCTGTAAACCTTGTCTTTGGTCTTTCTCCCTTCCTTTTTTCTTGGCGGTTCCATCCTCAATATTCTTTTCCTGATGTACCCCTCATCTCTCCACTGCACGTGCCCAAACCATCTCAATCTAGCCTCTCTCACTTGGTCACCAAACTGTTGTACCTGTGTTGTCCCTCTAATATACTCATTCATAATCCTGTCTACCCTCGTTACTCCAGGCGAAAATCATAGCATCTTCAGCTCCTCTACTTTCAGCTCTGCCTCCCATCTTTTCATCAGTGCCGTCATCTCCAAACCCTACAACATAGCTGGTCCCTCTACCATTTTATAGACATCTTCTTTCACTCTTGTAGGTACTCTTCTATCGCATAACCCTTAGCTTCCTATGTTTGAGCCAATTTTGTACACACCTACAAGCCCATGTCCAGACCTCCAGCTCCTTTTTGTTTGATCATTTATATATCTTTCATATGATAGCTTATCAAAATCCTTGTGAAAATTTAGGATAAATGATCTCATCCGAACCTCTGTGATCATCTACTTTCATCATTTCCTTAAAGAATTCCAACTTATAATGGACAGCAGATCTTGAATTTATGAATTGCCTGGTTGAGTTTCCCAGGATATGACTTCAAACCTTTGATCTGATAATTAAACGTAAATTCAAGAGATGGCCTAGATTTGTGAAAGACTTTACCATGAGCAGGTGTCATAATTGGGTGTGACCATTTTTGTTTTTGAATACATATTTTTTTCCTCTTGATGAGGAATTTTGATAACAAATTTTTCTTTTGGTGTTGAATTTTGGGGACAGATCGGTAGCCTCCAAAGTTCCGATCTTTGCTTGTTCAATCGATCCTACACTAGCTGCCTGGTATGTGAATACCCACCACATTTTGTTACACCTTGATGGACTGACAGTGCTGCAAGCTTAAACAGCCGGAAGTCATAACCATCCGCTGAAATATGCTTTGTAGGACACATGATGTTCGGGAGATGACAGGAACTTGGCACACATGGGATAGACTTAAAGAATTTACGAACACACAGTTGTAAAAGAGTTGAAGTCAGCGACCAAATGAAAAGGAGCAGGCTGAAGACTGGTCAAATGAGATGAAAGCTATTAAGGACCAGCAAGAAGTGAGGGTCATCAAAGAAGTGACAACAAGCCAGAGGTAATTTGAAAGAGAACTAAAGACGTTAGGAAAGGGCAAGGAGCGCGCAATTGAACATCAGAGACAATTAGCCGTGACATGTGACGACACCCCTGCAGGCCAATTTCCAAGAAGTCATAGATGCAAAAAGAACCAGAGGAAAGTAGCGTGGGTTATAGAGCATGACGCAGATGGCATCACACATGTCCTCAGACCCTCGGGGATACCGCTGTTGTGTGGGAGGCCATGTTGCTGCTCTAATGTGTTCTTTTATTTACAATCACAATAATATTTGCTAATGGTTTGTAAACAAAGTTTATCATCATGGAAGTATACGGCTTTGAACCTGTTGAATTTGTGACTGGACTGGACCGTCACCATTGTTCAAAAGGAGAATCTCGGTGAATAGGATTGGCAAGCTTCTTGGCTTGAACGGCCTTCTTCTCATCACAGTCCTTCTAATGTTCTAACCTGGTGAGTGAAAAAAAGAAATTCCAAGAGGCCGAGAACCTTCTGCTGCTCTACTGTATGGAGCCTTTAATGTCACTGCCCTGCTAGCTGGCTCGGTCACCTTATTGTATTAAGCTTCTCTGAAACATCATCTTTACAACTGGGACTTTCTTAGATTAGATTAAATTCATTTAGATTAGATTAGATTAGATACATTGTATTAATTCTTATAGTCAAAGGCAATCTGTTCCATTATTCGTTTCACTTAGTGCATTATAAAAATGCAGATAACATACAGTGGCACAGTGGTTAGTGGTGCAGCTTTACAGTTTCAAGGGAATGGGTGTGAATTTCACCCCAGGCACTGTCACTGTGAAATTGTCACATTCTCTCTGTACCCTGACACTTTGCTTTTTCCTCCTGCATGACTAAAGACGTGTGCGTTAGGTTGGTTGGTGACTTTGGACCTGTTTATGGGATGAACTGGTTTAGTTTATTCCTTGTGTCCAAGGACCAAAGGTGTGAAACATGGGAGCCCCTAATTAATCTTAATCTTCCTGAAATTGAATGGAGGGGTGGATGGGGTAACCCTGAAAATAAATTTAAAAATGACGTGATGGTGTTAGAAATGACACATTACTGGATTGGCAAGACAGGCTGGGTGGTGCGAGATTCTTGAATGGCAGAAGGCCATCCAGCAGGGACTTTTCTAGGAAATTAATAAATAGGAGTAGTCGGTGATTGCCTTGGTCTCACGTTGACATTGAAGAGTGTTATGGCGGAGAGTGGAAAGTGACAGAGATCACTGATAACTGTGTGTTAAGGACCTACTTGAGTGCCCAAGGATTATTGTGAGTGGTAAAACAGCAGGAGATGAAACCAGAAACAGAGAAGTGGCCTGGGACAACAAAAGGTCAAAAACTGTGAGGTCAAAACAAATCGGCAACCAAGAATCTACTATATAATAAAACGCTAAGGTCTGTGTATGTGTGTGTGTGTGGTCCCTCAGAGCAATCCATTTGGTCAGTTTGGCTTTGGTGTCATTGATCAGTTTGGTTTTGGTGACACAAATGAAAGACGAAGTCAATACAATTATACATAAACAAATAAACAAGAAAGAGAAGGGCTAATTAGCGCTACTACTCTCCTGTACCAACCATACAACACAAACTGCAAATTCAAAGGAAGGTGATTCCATATATTTGAGTTACAAGAATGAAAATTCAATAAACACACAGGATAACAAATACCCTCCCCAATACTTAATACGTGCGAAAAGACCACAAAAAGTAGAGCGCACAGTCCTGTAGCTAAATAATGGCAACTGAATAAGCAAAAGTCCAATAAGTCCACAGATGAACCAAGTGATTGAAAAATCGTTTGTATGGAATTGTGGAGAAGTCTGGACAGGGGGATGCTATTTTTCCAGATAATAAAGAATTGATAACACTTTACCCTACTGGTAGAGATTTACTCAGGCATACGAGTTTCCTACCAAGATATCAAAAAACATCATAGAACACGACTCCTTAAGGTGGGCTGTCTTCTCCTCTTCCACATCTGTCCTGCTGTACGCCATCTTTTCCATAAAACTGCTGGTCTTCCTTTCCTACCATCACTGTGTTTATCAATTCCATTCTGACTCCTCCCCTTACTGGCAATGCCTGTTCCAATTGGTCCTTTCCTTTCATTATTCCCGTTGCAGACACCATAAGGGCTCGTTTATACTTCACGCTCAGAAAGCGTACGCGCCCACATCATGGCTGCCACGTGTTCTCAGCGTTCATTTGATGCGTCCTCTGAGCAGGTCCTCAGAAATTAACACGACGCGTGCACGAGTTGCAGTACCAGCAAAAAGTCGGGGGGGGGGGGGGTGGGGGCGTAGTGTGCTAAAAGTTGGAATGTGACGTCAGAGTCTCTGGTTACTATCTACATGTGACAGAAAGCCGCTTTGCGGATCCTACGAGATCGGTGTGCGCGCTTCGATATTTGATAAACGGTTCGATGTGATGAAGCAAAATGCCAACATACAGATGTATTCTTGGTGCTTTTATATTCAAGCGTCGCATATTCCCGATCGTAATGACACGATACATTTTAAAATTCTCACATACCGTCTTCTGTGCCGTCTTTTTTTCTAGGGCTTCCTCTGGTCCTGACAGCAGCGAATCGCCAGCAAATAGATCACCACACGGAGCACATTACATGTATGATATTCCAACTCTCTGCACATCCTTAGATTTATACTTGATGTCACTTTCATGATGAAAAGCATTAAAGTATGTATGTTACATTTTACAGATAAATCGGTAATTTCGTTTAAATAATGAAAACTGTTAATAATTACACACATGGGGTGACACAGTGGCAGAGTGTTAGCGCTGCTGTCTTGCAGGGAGTCGCGTCGCTGATATTCCCTGCCTGCAGTTTCCATGTTTTCCTGCTGGGTTTCCTCAGTGTGCTCCAGTTTCCTTCCAAAGATATGCAGATTTGGGGATTTGGTGCCACTAAAATGACGCCAGTGTATGTGTGTGCTTGTATTCACCTTTCATCCAGGGATTGTTTCTCACTCGTGCCCAACGCTTGCTGGAATGGACATATCCCTGGATTTAAAAAATAAACATCCTTTCAGAGATATTGCGGTAAAGTGTCATCGGAATTTAATGGGTGTTCTAGGCAATTCACAACACAGAGAAGCCGAACATGTTCTCACCGTGATATTATCTCGCACTGCCACCTGGTGGATTCCTCCAGATGTACGTAAAGTACGCGCGCAAGTATAAACAGTACAACTCTTGCGTAGCAGGAGCGTCCGCTGCAACATACGTCGCATCACGTGAAGTATAAACCTGGCCTAAGACTCGCTCCTTCACTAAGGTGCAATCAGAAGAATAGACTCACGCACTTGACAAAGGAAAGTGGCAGACCTCACAATGGTAGTCCAAAAATAATCAAAACCACAAATAAAAAAAACTAATAAATGTCAAAAATAAACACGAGGACACTAGAAAAATCAGGGGAGCTCATAAGGTGGCTGTCGCAAAGGCAAAAATACAAACACTCCGGCCAAGCCTCTTGCGTTCAGTGAAGAGAGTGAGACGGACAGGAAGTGAATCCAAAGCGCCTCTTTTTATTTCTTCTATCCTCCCACCTGGTGACTTCCTGGCAATGGAGATGAATCGCTCAGGGTCCTGCCCACTCTCTTTCACATCGTCATATGGAGAGGCTGGGTCCTCCAAGTCAGTAAAGCCCCCCTCACGTCACGACTTTTCTACTTGCAGACCTTTTATATAATACTGTATTAGCAAGCCTGGGGCAGCGATGGCGCACCCCCTGTGATTTTTGAAGTCATGTAGTGTGATATCGCACAGACCGGCTTATGAATCGTCCTGACAACATCAAAAAGTTTGATTTTGTCTCAAGTCCCTGGGTGGCTTGTGTGTGTGTGTGTGAGACTTGACTACCAATAATGTGCTCAACTGGAAGTACAATTCTTACACTATGGAGAAAGGTGCGTGTTTTCGACTGTGATGTCTAATGTTTGTTGTACCATAACAGGATAGAAAATGGAAACAGCGTCTGAGATTGTGGTTGAACTTGACATACCTGGAAAGCCTTTGTACAGGTGACAGAATGTTAACTGGTGATATTTTGGAAATCTGTTAAAAGCTGTCACAGAATCGTGTAATTTGTCAACCCCTGTGAATGCTGGCTATTTAACTTCCATCCATTATCCAACCCGCTATATCCAAACTACAGGGTCACGGGGGTCTGCTGGAGCCAATCCCAGCCAATACAGGACGCAAGGTAGGAAACAAACCCCGGGCCTGGTGCCAGCCCACTGCAGGGCACACACCCACACACCAAGCACACACTAGGGACAATTTAGAATCGCCAATGTGCCTAACCTGCATGTCTTTGAAAACCGGAGTACTGGAGGAAACCCACGCAGACACGGGAAGAACATGCAAACTCCAGGACCCGGGAAGTGAACCTGGGTCTCCTAACTGCGAGGCAGCAGCGCTACCCACTTTGCCACCGTGCCACCCGACTATTTAACTTGATATAATTTAATGTGAGCCACCACAGCTGTGCTGATGATACACAACTGTATTTATCAATAGCGCCTGATGACCCTGACTCTCTTGCTTCACTGACCCCAATGTCTTACTTGTGTTTCTGAGTGGATGAGTAGTCATTTTCTCAAACTAAATAAGGAGAAAACAGAAATCCTAGTGATTGGCAAAATATAATGAGGGTATTAGAAATAAACTTGATCCATTATACTTAAAAGTCAAGATAGAGTTAAAAAATTTAAGGGTCATTATTGACTCTGACCTGAATTTTAAATCACATATGAATCAGATTGCTAGGACAGCATTTTTTCACTTAAGAAATGTAACAAAAGTTAGACCCATTATAATTTTGCAAGATGCTGAAAAATGAGTTCACACTTTTGTTTTTGGTTGACTAGATTACTGTAACGCACTCCTCTCAGGACCAAACAAAAAAGACATTAATCAATTTCACCGAGTGCAAAATGGAGCTGCTAGAATCTTAACCATGAAAAGAAAATCCGAGCACATCACTCCAGTCTTGGCATCACTGCACTGGTTACCTGTGTTGTTTAGAACTGACTTTAAAATTCTGCTTATAGTTTACAAAGCCTTCAATAATCTCACTCCATTCTATATTTCAGAATGCCTTTTAGCTTACACTCCAAATCGTAACTTAGATCTTCAAATGAGGCTCTGCTTATCATACCGAGAGCTAAACTTAAAAGAAGTGGTGAGGCGGCCTTCTGCTGCTATGCACCTAAAATCTGGAATATGAGTTTACTGATAGAAATTTGCCAGGCTGATACGGTGGAAACACGTTAAAAAACTGCTAGTGTAACTCTGATATTTTGTATATGCATTTAATTGTCATTTTTATCATGGCTCCGCAAGCTGCGCCTCCACCACCTGATCAGGGCACCATGCAGTCCTTACATTGATGGACTGAAGGCCAGACGTCCACATGATCAGCATCGTTTAATTCTTCCACATGACGACTGATTGAGATCATTGATGTTAGGTAGAGTGCCCAGTGAGGACTGGGTGGTCTCGTGACCTTGGAACCCCTGCAGATTTTTTTTCTCCAGCCCTGTGGAGTGTTTTTTTTTTTTTTTTTTTTTTTTTTTTTGTCCTCCCGGCCATCAGACCTTACTCTTTGTTACTTAGCATTGCCTAATCCTATTTTTATTTTTTATAAACTTTTCTTTCTTCATCTTGTAAAGCACTTTGAGTTACATTATTTGTATGAAAACGTGCTCTAGAAATAAATGTTGTTGTTGATCATCAAGACGTGAGGTCTGGCAACTACAGTTGTTAAGTCTGACCTGATCTCCTACAACAAACTGCATATGGTGCCATAGGCTTTACTGGCAGCTGGGCCAGTGGAGCTAAAGGGACTTTCCTTCCCTCAAGTGAATGAATGGGCTTCTGACTTTTAAACCATACCTGGGGGGTGGGGTGGGTGGGCATCATATTACACTGTGGTTCTCTCTCTCTCTCTCTCTCTCTCTTGCTCTTTGCCACACAGACATAGAAGAGAGGAGACAAGAGTGGAAAGAAGGCCGAGCCTCAGTACATGAAAATCATTGTCTGCCCATTTGAGTCATGGTCACTTGTATGTACGAAAATGAAGTCGAGTCAAGTAGCTCTTCCAGGAGAACAGAGTGTACATTTATTGTGGCTGAGGAGATCTTTTCTACCACACACTATGTGACTCTTCAATTCCACTTGGGGTGGTAAACATTAACATTATTCAGACTTATTGTCTGTCTGTATACCTGCATTGTTATCACTCTTTAATTTAATATTGTTATTATCAGTATGCTGCTGCTGGAGTATGGGAATTTCCCCTTGGGATTAATAAAGTATCTATCTATCTATCTATCTATCTATCTATCTATCTATCTATCTATCTATCTATCTATCTATCTATCTATCTATCTATCTATCTATCTATCTATTATATAGTGCCTTTCACATCTATCTATCTATCTATCATATAGTGCCTTTCCTTTCTATCTATCTATCTGTCTATCTATCATATAGTGCCTTTCAAATCTATCGATCTATCTATCTATAGTGTCTTTCATATCTATCTTTCATATCTTGCCTTTAATATCTATCTATCTATCTATCTATCTATCTATCTATCTATCTATCTATCTATCTATCTATCTATCTATCTATCTTATAGTGCCTTTCACATCTATCTATCTATCTATCTATCTATCTATCTATCTATCTATCTATCTATCTATCTATCTATCTATCTATCTATCTATCTATCTATCTATTATATAGTGCCTTTCACATCTATCTATCTATCTATCTATCTATCTATCTATCTATCTATCTATCTATCTATCTATCTAATAGTGCCTTTCACATCTATCTATCTATCTATCTATCATATAGTGCCTTTCATATCTATCTATCTATCTATCTATCTATCTATCTATCTATCTATCTATCTATCTATCTATCTATCTATCTATCTATCTATCTATCATATAGTGCCTTTCAAATCTATCTATCTATCTATCTATCTATCTATCTATCTATCTATCTATCTATCTATCTATCTATCTATCTATCTATCTATCTATCTATTATATAGTGCCTTTCATATCTATCTATCTATCTATCTATCTATCTATCTATCTATCTATCTATCTATCTATCTATCTATCTATCTATCTATCTAATAGTGCCTTTCACATCTATCTATCTATCTATCTATCTATCTATCTATCTATCTATCTATCTATCTATCTATCTATCATATAGTGCCTTTCATATCTATCTATCTATCTATCTATCTATCTATCTATCTATCTATCTATCTATCTATCTATCTATCTATCTATCTATCTATCTATCATATAGTGCCTTTCAAATCTATCTATCTATCTATCTATCTATCTATCTATCTATCTATCTATCTATCTATCTATCTATCTTTCTATCTATCTATCTATCTATCTATCTATCTATTATATAGTGCCTTTCATATCTATCTATCTATCTATCTATCTATCTATCTATCTATCTATCTATCTATCTATCTATCTATCTATCTTATAGTGCCTTTCACATTTATCTATCTATCTATCTATCTATCTATCTATCTATCTATCTATCTATCTATCTATCTATCTATCTATCTATTATATAGTGCCTTTCACATCTATCTATCTATCTATCTATCTATCTATCTATCTATCTATCTATCTATCTATCTATCTATCTATCTATCTATCTATCTAATAGTGCCTTTCACATCTATCTATCTATCTATCTATCATATAGTGCCTTTCATATCTATCTATCTATCTATCTATCTATCTATCTATCTATCTATCTATCTATCTATCTATCTATCTATCTATCTATCATATAGTGCCTTTCAAATCTATCTATCTATCTATCTATCTATCTATCTATCTATCTATCTATCTATCTATCTATCTATCATATAGTGCCTTTCATATCTATCTATCTATCTATCTATCTATCTATCTATCTATCTATCTATCTATCTATCATATAGTGCCTTTCAAATCTATCTATCTATCTATCTATCTATCTATCTATCTATCTATCTATCTATCTATCTATCTATTATATAGTGCCTTTCATATCTATCTATCTATCTATCTATCTATCTATCTATCTATCTATCTATCTATCTATCTATCTATCTATCTATCTATCTATCTTATAGTGCCTTTCACATTTATCTATCTATCTATCTATCTATCTATCTATCTATCTATCTATCTATCTATCTATCTATCTATCTATCTATCTATCTATCTATTATATAGTGCCTTTCACATCTATCTATCTATCTATCTATCTATCTATCTATCTATCTATCTATCTATCTATCTATCTATCTATCTATCTATCTATCTATCTAATAGTGCCTTTCACATCTATCTATCTATCTATCTATCATATAGTGCCTTTCATATCTATCTATCTATCTATCTATCTATCTATCTATCTATCTATCTATCTATCTATCTATCTATCATATAGTGCCTTTCAAATCTATCTATCTATCTATCTATCTATCTATCTATCTATCTATCTATCTATCTATCTATCTATCTATCTATCTATCTATCTATCTATCTATCTATCTATCTATTATATAGTGCCTTTCATATCTATCTATCTATCTATCTATCTATCTATCTATCTATCTATCTATCTATCTATCTATCTATCTAATAGTGCCTTTCACATCTATCTATCTATCTATCTATCTATCTATCTATCTATCTATCTATCTATCTATCTATCTATCTATCTATCTATCTATCTATCTATCATATAGTGCCTTTCATATCTATCTATCTATCTATCTATCTATCTATCTATCTATCTATCTATCTATCTATCTATCTATCTATCTATCTATCTATCTATCTATCATATATAGTGCCTTTCAAATCTATCTATCTATCTATCTATCTATCTATCTATCTATCTATCTATCTATCTATCTATCTATCTATCTATCTATCTATCTATTATATAGTGCCTTTCATATCTATCTATCTATCTATCTATCTATCTATCTATCTATCTATCTATCTATCTATCTATCTATCTATCTATCTATCTATCTATCTATCTATCTATCTATCTATCTATCTATCTGATTATTAACCTCACAAGCATTAACCCAGTCTGAGAATGCTGTGTACTCAGGTTAACCTTTTTAGTTTGCATGTATGGGGTGTGGCGGGTGGCCGGAACCCATGCCTGCTCGGGACGCCCCTTTGTCACTAAATCCAGGGGAGCAACCATAGAAGCCACGCTACATCCCTCAGAACCTTTGTTGGCAGCCCCCCTGGGTTGCGTCAGGGCCACTTTTATGGAACTCCGGAGCTCATCTTGGTTGGGCTCCGTGGCCTCTGCCAAGGGGAGCTGCAAAGAGCTGCACGGCTTAACGAGCCCATCTGGGGCGGGAGCGCAGCCACACCCGGAAGAAGGTCAATGAGCACCTGCAGCACTTCTGGGTGGGCTATAAGAGGAGCCTGCAGCCACTAATCAGGGTGCCAGAGTCGGGAGGAGGAGGACGAGGACGAGGATGACAACGACAACAAAGCTGTCCTGGGAGGAGAGGAGGAAGAAGAGTGTGTTTTGGGTGTTTTTCTTTGGTGGTGTTTTTGGGGACTGTGTAGGGCCAGTGGGGCACGGGGACGACATGTCCCACGATTAAAGAAAATAAATTCTTTTGTGTATTTTATTTGTGCCTCTGGTGTCAGTCTGTGTTGGGTCAGGGCCAAATAAAGCGCCTTATATCACAGGGGTTAAGCCCTAAAAATTCCCAGGATGGTATTCCACTGCCATCTTGTGGATGAAATAACATCATGCTGCAAAAAAGAAAAATCCTGAATTGTTCTATGAATTCTGCCACTCGATGGTAACTCATCAATATTCATGAGTGGGGTGGAGCCTTCAACCAAACACACAATGGTGTATAAATGAAACGCTGTAAAGCCAGCTTTAGAACAAACTGAAACTGAACCATTAGTTGAATCAAGTGACAGTGTAGACAAGGGCTATGGATCTCATAATCCCAAATATTCCCAGAATTAGGTAACACTTACGGGAGCTTCACACAGGAACACCTGCTGAGACCTGGACCGTTTGGGGCCCAGTCCACCTCTTAGCCACTAGAACACTTCGCACTACTGCAGCTTTCCATTTCTTCATAAAGTGAGACAGTCAGGGAGGTCAAGGTGGCCACTGATGCCCACCAGGTGGCGTTTAGTGATCATGTAGTTAGTTTGCTGTCTGTTCCGCTAGAGATGAGGCGGTGATCAGGAGTAAGGGCCGTCACGTATACACGTCATGGAAGTGTGTTGGAGCTTCTGCAAAGGAGGCAGAATGGGAGTTGGGTTTTGGTGAGACGCCGTCACTAACCTTTATTCCTTCTTTCACCCAAGAGTGGAGGACGAATCCACTGAAGATGAGTCTCCTCACTTCTGGCATGCATTGAATGTTCAGCTTCTTCCATTTCCAAATGTGGGATACAACAGAACCATTCACAATCGAACTTGTATCTGTTAGCACACAGGAACTTCTGTTGGAAGCCAGAGCTCTAAACTGTTACTCTTTTCTTTTCTTTTAGCATTGCTCCTATTAAATAGGGTTCTTGGAGAAGACCTCAGTCCTTTTACGTTTTATTGTCTGTTCTTTTCCCACAAGGTATTGTTGCAGTGCTACAACTTGATGGACTTCATTTCTCTGCTGCCCCGAAGAGTATTGCCCTCATTTGACGTATGCAACGGGCACAGGGGCTGCCTGGGACAAGAAGGGCTTGGGTGGCAACTTTAAAAGAGAGCCACATAAACAGAGGAGGAGGACCGTTATTTGTTTGTCATCACTGTCGCCATTTGCCTGTGTGAATATTATGTGGTGGTCCTGCATCACCGTTGTATTGGATTTGAGGTTTGTCTCGTGCCCGTCTGCGTCGTCTTTGTCGGAGCGAGCGCTCCCACACATCTCAACACACAATGCTTCAAAAAACGGTAGGAGAAACGTTATATTCACCTCTACAGTTCACAGGATCAGCCCCCCCGCCCAGCTTCATTTACGTCCGTTAAATGGGACTGTGTTGTGATGTAAGATTTTGCATATAACTTGATAAATATTTTGTATGTCTTTATTTGTAATTTAGGCAAAGCCAAGTAAGTTAGTGTTACATTATGTGAGAGGCATTCATGTTTACAACACCCCCCCCCCCAGGAATGGGTCTCTTGGGGGGGTCTTGGGGGGGGGTGTTAGGTTTTAAGATGTTGTATTCCCCCCATTGATCTGAAGTATGGCTGTTTGGAATTGGCTTGGATCACAAGCTTTTAAGTACCGTGACGTCCTATTGGCTCTCGGGGTTGGACAGAAAATCTATAAATCTGCTTGCTCAACGTCACTCTCTCGCTCTCACTAACATCTGATGAAGAAGACAACACAATGGAGAGCACAGCTCGGCAGCCATATTGAAACAGACATGCGGCTGAAAGCTGACCACAAATGAACTAGAGACATTTTTAGGTAATTAACAAGTCTGTGTGCCGCCTGAACTACACATCACCATTTAATCAGGTTGTATGGTTGCCAATGTTCAAATGTACTTTGCATATTATTATTATTTATGAATTTTACCAATAATACATTGTTTAAATTGTAACTTAACTCCTGCTTGTCTTTTACTACACCTAATTGCCTAAGGTTATAAATGTAGAAGGGAAGGTGGGGAGAAGTTATATGGTACAATACCTTATAAAGAGTGGTAAGTCTGGGAGATTTGAGGCATTCTGACAAAGGCTACATATTAATAATACAAAAGGGGAAAGTAGAGCAATATAATACTCTACCAAGACAAAACAGACTGCTTCGTGGACATTGTCGTAGATGTTGTGTTCGTTCTCGCCAAAAAGAGGAAGGGAAGGGTTGTCTGAATTTTTGTTATGTATTTTTGATTTCCATTTAATATATTATTCTTTATTATTCTTATTATTGTTTATTATATATATCTTTATTATTACTAGGGATCTGCACTGGCAATCGGAAGGTTGCCAGTTCAAATCCTGTAAATGCCAATAGGGACTCTGCTCTGTTGGGCCCTTCAGCAGGCCCTTAACCTGCAATTACTGAGCGCTTTGAGTAGTGAGAAAAAGCGCTATATACATGCAAAGAATTAATTATCTAATTTAGTGGATTCATATGTCTGTCTGTGAGTTAGTTTGTGCGGGTCGGGCAAAGGCCTAGTGCGTTCCTAGAATCCCCACCATAAAAATAAATAAATCACCGTCCCACCGAGAGTGTGAATCTGAGCAGCACCGGACTGCTAGAGTGTTGACTAAAAACCCAGGAATCAGGAAGTCAGAGTAGATAGATATGAAAGGCACTATATAATAGATAGATAGATATGAAAGGCACTATATAATAGATAGATAGATAGATAGATAGATATGAAAGGCACTATATAATAGATAGATAGATAGATAGATAGATAGATAGATATGAAAGGCACTATATAATAGATAGATAGATATGTAAGGCACTATATAATAGATAGATAGATAGATAGATAGATATGAAAGGCACTATATAATAGATAGATATGAAAGGCACTATATAATAGATAGATAGATATGTAAGGCACTATATAATAGATAGATAGATAGATAGATAGATAGATAGATAGATATGAAAGGCACTATATAATAGATAGATAGATATGAAAGGCACTATATAATAGATAGATAGATAGATAGATATGAAAGGCACTATATAATAGAGAGATGGATATGAAAGGCACTATATAATAGATAGATAGATATGTAAGGCACTATATAATAGATAGATAGATGGATATGAAAGGCACTATATAATAGATAGATAGACAGATATGAAAGGCACTATATAATAGATAGATAGATATGTAAGGCACTATATAATAGATAGATAGATAGATATGAAAGGCACTATATAATAGATAGATAGATATGTAAGGCACTATATAATAGATAGATAGATAGATATGAAAGGCACTATATAATAGATAGATAGATGGATATGAAAGGCACTATATAATAGATAGATAGATATGAAAGGCACTATATAATAGATAGATAGATAGATATAAAAGGCACTATATAACAGATAGATAGCTATGAAAGGCACTATATAATAGATAGATAGATAGATAGATAGATATAAAAGGCACTATATAATAGATAGATAGATATGTAAGGCACTATATAATAGATAGATAGATAGATAGATAGATATGAAAGGCACTATATAATAGATAGATAGATAGATAGATATGAAAGGCACTATATAATAGAGAGATGGATATGAAAGGCACTATATAATAGATAGATAGATATGTAAGGCACTATATAATAGATAGATAGATAGATATGAAAGGCACTATATAATAGATAGATAGATATGTAAGGCACTATATAATAGATAGATAGATAGATATGAAAGGCACTATATAATAGATAGATAGATAGATATGAAAGGCACTATATAATAGATAGATAGATGGATATGAAAGGCACTATATAATAGATAGATAGATAGATATAAAAGGCACTATATAACAGATAGATAGCTATGAAAGGCACTATATAATAGATAGATAGATAGATAGATAGATAGATAGATAGATAGATAGATAGATAGATAGATAGATATAAAAGGCACTATATAATAGATAGATAGATATGAAAGGCACTATATAATAGATAGATAGATAGATAGATATGAAAGGCACTATATAATAGATAGATAGATATGTAAGGCACTATATAATAGATAGATAGATAGATAGATATGAAAGGCACTATATAATAGATAGATAGATATGTAAGGCACTATATAATAGATAGATAGATAGATAGATAGATATGAAAGGCACTATATAATAGATAGATAGATAGATAGATATGAAAGGCACTATATAATAGAGAGATGGATATGAAAGGCACTATATAATAGATAGATAGATATGTAAGGCACTATATAATAGATAGATAGATAGATATGAAAGGCACTATATAATAGATAGATAGATATGTAAGGCACTATATAATAGATAGATAGATAGATATGAAAGGCACTATATAATAGATAGATAGATGGATATGAAAGGCACTATATAATAGATAGATAGATAGATATAAAAGGCACTATATAACAGATAGATAGCTATGAAAGGCACTATATAATAGATAGATAGATAGATAGATAGATAGATATAAAAGGCACTATATAATAGATAGATAGATATGTAAGGCACTATATAATAGATAGATAGATAGATATGAAAGGCACTATATAATAGATAGATAGATAGATATGAAAGGCACTATATAATAGATAGATAGATGGATATGAAAGGCACTATATAATAGATAGATAGATAGATATAAAAGGCACTATATAACAGATAGATAGCTATGAAAGGCACTATATAATAGATAGATAGATAGATAGATAGATAGATAGATAGATAGATAGATAGATATAAAAGGCACTATATAATAGATAGATAGATATGAAAGGCACTATATAATAGATAGATAGATAGATAGATATGAAAGGCACTATATAATAGATAGATAGATATGTAAGGCACTATATAATAGATAGATAGATAGATAGATATGAAAGGCACTATATAATAGATAGATAGATATGTAAGGCACTATATAATAGATAGATAGATAGATAGATAGATATGAAAGGCACTATATAATAGATAGATAGATAGATAGATATGAAAGGCACTATATAATAGAGAGATGGATATGAAAGGCACTATATAATAGATAGATAGATATGTAAGGCACTATATAATAGATAGATAGATAGATATGAAAGGCACTATATAATAGATAGATAGATATGTAAGGCACTATATAATAGATAGATAGATAGATATGAAAGGCACTATATAATAGATAGATAGATGGATATGAAAGGCACTATATAATAGATAGATAGATAGATATAAAAGGCACTATATAACAGATAGATAGCTATGAAAGGCACTATATAATAGATAGATAGATAGATAGATAGATATAAAAGGCACTATATAATAGATAGATAGATATGAAAGGCACTATATAATAGATAGATATGAAAGGCACTATATAATAGATAGATAGATAGATAGATAGATAGATAGATAGATATGACTGCGGTGGGTTGGCACCCTGCCCGGGATTGTTTCCTGCCTTGTGCCCTGTGTTGGCTGGGATTGACCCTGTTTTCGGATTCAGCGGGTTGGAAAATGGATGGATAGATAGATATGAAAGGCACTATATAATAAATAGATAGATAGATAGATACTTTATTAATCCCAAGGGGAAATTCACAAAATCAGTATGTGTTGCCATAGCCATAAAACAAAAATCAAAAGTCGAGAAACTCTACCTAAAGTTCTACATCAGGAATGCCTTTTACGAAGAGAGTTTATCCGCAATCTCGGGTAGAGACGAGCCATCAGAGGTAACTTTTAGTCACGCGCTGTGCACATCTGGTCTGTTACCTTTTATATTACTATAACAAAACTCTCTGAAATGGCGACGGCCATTAAAAACTAAGATGCCACCAGAAACCAGTCAAAATTATTTTAACGGTGTTAAATATTCGGTAAGTAAAAAAAGGTACAAAAATTTGGTTCACAACCCAAACTGGAAGAATTAACATTAAAAATACTGTAACGGGACTCTCCGTACAATTAAAAGAAAACAACTTTGTAACATTGCCATGACACAAGTAGTTGTTGCTTAAACTTATGCTGGCATGGAATGATGGGAAGGTAAAAATGACGCTTACAAAAGTTAGTTTGTGTTTTTATTCTCCACAGCTTTGCTTGGTGTCTGTTAAATTCTGCACTTTAGTCCATATACTAAATATGTTTAATTTCATACACTGCATATATTTATGCTAAAAATGGATTTTATAATTGCTATTAATGATGAGGGTGGCACGGTGGTAGCGCTGCTGCCTCACAGTTAGGAGACCTGGGTTCACTTCCCGGGTCCTCCCTGCGTGGAGTTTGCATGTTCTCCCCGTGTCTGTGTGGGTTTCCTCCCGCAGTCCAAAGACATGCAGGTTAGGTGGATTGGCGATCCTAAATTGTCCCCAGTGTGTGCTTGTTGTGTGTTTGTGTGTGTGTCCTGCGGTGGGTTGGTGCCCTGCCCGGGTTTGTTTCCTGCCTTGTGCCCTGCGTTGGCTGGGATTGGCTCCAGCAGACCCCCATGACCCTGTGTTCGGATTCAGCAGGTTGGAAAATGGATGGATGGATACTATTAATGATGAGCCTATCCCAGTAAGAATGAGAAAAGAATGGCATTGGTGTAGTTGGCAAGATTAGCTGCGGTTATTTCTACAATGATAATATTCTTTAAAGATGTAGCATTAATGCAATGACTTTCACATGGTGAATTTGACAACAGATGTCATGGCTTTCCTACTATTACTTCCATCCCTCATTCCATCTATCCATCTGTCCATTTGTCCATTCATCTTTCCATCCATCTATCCTCAAACTTGCTTAATCCAGTGCAGACTCTGAACAAGCAAAGCCTATCCCAGCAGCCCTGAGCACAAAGCAGACACCAAACCTTCATGAAGCACTGCTCCATGCCAGGACATATGTACATGCAGCCCTCTGTGCCAATTTAGAATTACCATCATGTGTATGTCATTGGGATGTGGGAGGAATAAAAGCACAAAAATAGCAAAGAAAAATAGTTCCCTGAAAAAGTAAATGTGCTAAATGTGCATGTTAAGGACGCTGCAGCCATTGTGTCTTTTTAGAGTCTCATCCCCCTGAAAATATAATCATCTGTTTCCAAAACAGTATATTGTAAATATGACGGAAAGCATCGTTGGCACAGCTCTGGCTCTTTGCATGAATGGGGATGTGTGGGCGCACAGCTGGACCCAGGGGCGTGAGGCAGTCCTTAAGTGTCACTTCCCAATAAATTAAGGGTGACTGGTAAATGATTCAAAGTGTAAAGAGCGGATAAAAACGCAAATAACTGTCCCCGCCGATCAGGGAAAAGCTGAGAAAGAGAAGAAAAGAAAAATGGAGGCGGGCAACAGAACACAAACGGAATGGAGATAATTATTTATTGTTCTGATTTAATGAAATATACAGGATGTCAGCATTGGAACACGACATCTAAAGTACTCCGCTGCCAGAAAAAAAAAGAGACCATAAAATACAACATGAAAAAGCAGGAGTTTCGAAAACATGGAAATGTGAGGGGATCAGTGAAGATGCAGTTATGGAATTGTGACGATGGAGGCAACTTGCAACTTTCATTCAAGTTTAATGCCCACATGTAAACTTTCACATCCAGATTGCCCATTTTGAACCTTGAAATCTGCTGCTGAATTGCAGTTTGGCGTAGTCGGCAAGATTGTGCAGTACCCGTGTTAACTGCAGTCATTTTCAAGAATGAATTCTGTGAGTGGCATTAAGGCCAGGACATTTCTATAGGATGGCATTTCGTGTTAGTGCGTCGGTCTAACAAAACTGGCAGTAATCCCTTTGGCACTGCAGCATTTTGGACGTTTCATTTAAACACTATGGCACCTATTGGTTTGAACAAATCACACGATCGTCAGTGTTTTGCTTACATTTTCTATTATATCTGTTGGGTCTGTTTGTCGTATATGCTCTCTGCAATTACTTATTGGTCAGTTCATTTGTTATACGCACATCACTACCTTCTTTTTATATTTCTTCTTCTTTGATACAACTATCTTGTATCTTTCAAATAATTACTTGCTTGATATTTTTTGCTTTAGACAGCTTTGTGTGTAAGGACTTATTTGCAATTTTGATCCTTGAGAAAGGGCCCAAGATAGTTCTGAAACGCACCAGACACTTTATCCTTCTGCAGCAGCGATATTTTCTCTTTCTTCTGGAATAGACAGGTGTGTCCAGGCCTCCGAAACCCAGAATTGGAACAGGCCCACCATATACTGGAGCTCTTGTTTGAGACCACACGATTGTTTTTGACACAACTTGTCTTTCCAAACCACCATTTGTTACAGCTGCGGGTCTATTGAATGGATCTGAAGCCGATGCCCCTCGTAACCTGTAAACTTCTACCCTGTGCCAAAAGGGGGGATGATTAAGTGCCAGAACTCTCTGTTATTGTCGGTTTCTTGGTATTCTGTCAGATGCATTGCAAATGTTTCCCAGTTTAATTGAGGGGGACGGGTTTGCTCCTCTTGGAGTTTCGATCAGGATGAGATTCATACGTGATATAGGAGAGTTAGGGGATACTGACCCACTTCAAGCCCTGCTTATTCCTAAATGGTGGTAATGGGCAGATTGACATGTTTCACCATGTGGCATAGGATATATTATTTGTAACAACCCTGTTTGTGCTTGATGTATTGTAATCATTGCATTGGGTACGGAGAGATCTTTGTCACCAGTATTGTTTAATCGTACACTGGGAATGGTTAAATGATGAATCTTGGAACGATTGGTTTATATCAGTGTTACTTAAACTAGGAGTTGCGAACCCGTTTTGGGTCACGATCTGTGAGTAATTGGGGTCACTCTGAGGTGTGAAATGAACGAGAAAGGGTCGTGAACGGTTTGTGTAAAGCCAATCGATTGGTTGCCGCCCGTATGGGGGAAATCAGGATGGCATTTGGCGTCGATTCGCCATCAGGGAACACGGGGAACAGTTAGCATCAATTCTTCAAGGGGGGGGCACAAACACACACCCCATCCCCCTGAACGACATTCATCAAGGAGGAAGGATGGTTTTCAGGGTAACCGCACGATGATCGGCTGGTGTTCGTGGTGATTCAAGGTTGTGAGAAAAAAAAAAAGTATACCCACCAGTGGGTTATATGAATGTGTCTACTAGATTGGTGGTACTACTATCCCACCTGTATCACCTATTCATTCAGGTTTTATTATAATATTTTCTGTTATTTTATCGATTTAATGTATTCAATGTATGCTGTTATCGAGTCATCCTACCCTTGAGTGGTGGTGCCTACATAGTCTGACACTTTGGGTAACTCCTACCAACCATGGTGTTTGTCTAAGCTGTACTGTGACGTGGGGTACTACATTGAATACAACTGCTTATATTTTCAAGTAGGGCGGCACGGTGGCGCAGTGGGTAGCGCTGCTGCCTCGCAGTTGGGAGACCTGGGGACCTGGGTTCGCTTCCTGGGCCCTCTCTGCATTGAGTTTGCATGTGCTCCCCGTGTCTGCGTGGGTTTCCTCCGGGCGCTCCGGTTTCCTCCCACAGTCCAAAGACATGCAGGTTAGGTGGATTGGAGATTCTAAATTGGCCCTAGTGTGTGCTTGGTGTGTGGGTGTGTGTCCTGCGGTGAGTTGGCACCCTGCCCGGGATTGGTTCCTGCCTTGTGCCCTGTGTTGGCTGGGACTGGCTCCAGCAGACCCCCGTGACCCTGTGTTCGGATTCAGTGGGTTGGAAAATGGATGGATATTTTCATGTATAGGTCCATATATTAAGTTTTACCACAGGTAAGAAAAAACACAATTGCATTGTTAACTTGATGGAACAGTCACATGTGGCATTAAATTCAATTTTTCAGTGGTGCATCTGATGCCAGTTATCATGGGCATTCATGACAGCAATTCTAACCACACAGTCGTCCATCCTGTACCTGCTTGAATCCAGCAAAGGCGTGAGTGGACGTATAGCGCCTTCAGAAAGTATTCAGACCCTCTCACATTTTACACATTTTGTTATGCTGCAACCGTGTGCTAAAATTGTATAAATTCATTTTTCTCCCTCATTACTCAATATCCCAGTACGACAAAGAGAAAGTAGGATTTTTACAGAGTTATTTAAAATGAAAAACTGAAATATCAGTTGGTGGAGGTATTCAGACCCTTCACTCAGTACAGTGGAACCTCGGTTTGCGAGCATAATTCGTGCTCGTAGTCCAAAGCACTCGTATATCAAAGTGAATTTCCCCATAAGAAATAATGGAAACTCAGATGATTCATTCCACAACCCAAAACTATTCATATAAAAAGATTAATGCAAAATATAAAGTACAAATACATAAAACAAATTAACCTGCACATTACCTTTGAAAAGAATCATGGCTGGTGTGAGTGAGTTTCTAAACTCTTGTGGGATTCCACCAAACGGGACGACACGCGGAAGAGCGTCCCAAAGCAATCACAGTCTCCCAGCGCTGTAGCTGTTCGCCGTAAAAGTGAATCCGAAAAGATCGCGGACATACTATAAGCACCTGCCATCGATGGGTGATACAAGGACCATTATAAATGCGCAGGGCACAGTACTACTTGGCCACGACCCTGCATGACTGCTGTGTCTGTGTATAGGAGAGTGGCAGATCCCGCTACAATAAATAACCGCACTGTTGCTGTTTCAAGCTGAATAAACGCTGGTGTTACTAAAGTACTGAGACTCAGCTTCGTGTTTTGGGGCGCAAGACGGGGACTGGCATGTCACAGCACACACACACACACACACACACACAGTCACAATGCTGTAGTAAACAGTATACGCTCGTACAGATGTTGACTATATGAGTGAGGCACGCCGACTCAGACGGAGAATAGGAGACGATTACCCACAATCCCGCAGCGAGAGAGAGAGAAGAACCATCAGCTCAGTTGTGATCACATGACGCTCAGCAGACAAAGCGTATACATACTACTCATATTGCAAGACCTCGCTCGTTTATCAAGTCAAAATTTATTAAAAATGTTAGCTCGTCTTGCAAAACACTCGTAAACCAAGTTACTCACAAACCGAGGTTCCACTGTACTTTCTTGAAGCTCCTTTAGCAGCCATTCCAGCCAGGAGTCTTCTTGGGATTAATGCCACAAGTTTCCCACACCTGGATTTTGGGGATATTCTGTGATTTTTCTCTTTGGACCCTCTCAAGTTCTGTCACGTTTGTTGGAGACTGTTGGTAGACAGCTAAGTTCAGGTCTCTCCAGAGATGTTTGATTTTGTTCAAGTTGGGCTTTAGCTGGACCACTCAAGGACGTTCCCAGAGTTGTCCCCAAGCCACTCCTGTGTTGTCTTTGCTTTGTCCTTTTGGAAAGTGAACCTTTGGCACAGTCTGAGATCAAGAGCACTCTGGAGCAGTTCTTCATTAAGGGGGTCTACATGAAGCTTTCCCTCAACCCTGCTTAGTTCCCCAGACCCTGTGGCTGAAAAACAACCCCACAGCATGAGGCTGCCGTGACCATGCCTCACTGTCAGGATGGTATTGCGCAGGGGGTGAATGGTGTGTGGTATCCTCCAGACATGATGCCAGTCTTGCTTTCATCAGACCAGAGAATCTTATTTCTTACAGTCTGAGAGTCCTTTAGGAATCTTTTTATAAATTTCAAGTGGGCTTCCATGTTTCTTTTACTAAGGAGAGACTTCTGTCTGACCACTCTGTATAAAGCAAAACATTAATGGAGCATGACAGTGGTGGTTGTCCTTCTAGAGGTTTCTCCTGTGGCAGACGACCGGGGACCTTGCCCCACCGGGACGCCTGAAGAAGGGGAGGACCGGGAGAGGGGCGATATCTCCCCCGGGATGCAAGAGGGCAGTTGCCCTGGATTACATCAGGGCCACAGACTTGTTGGGGACCGTCACCACTGCCAGGGGGCGCCTGGACGATCCCAGAGCCCTGGACTGCAGGACTTCTGCCACACCAGGACGTGCTGCAGGAAAATCATCAGGGTGCACCTGGAGCACATCCAGTAACGATATAAAAGGGGCCGCCTCACTTCATTAGGGGAGCCGGAGTTGGGAGGCAGAGGGCAGAACTTGTGAGGAGAGGAGTGGAGGTGGCGGAAGAATAAGGAGAAAGAAAAGAGAAACACAAGGACTGCAAGTATATTGAGGTGATCTGTGCATTGTGTTGTGTATTAAAAGGAGAAGAAAATAAAACGTGTGTGTTCTGGACGTCTGTGTGTCATGTATCTGTTTAGGGCCGGGCTGAACATCAACACTGTTGTCTCCATCCAGGTTCTCTAGAGCTAAGCCAGTGGGACCATCAGATTCTTGGTCACCAATGATTGCTTGTTCTGGCTAGGAGGACAGAGAGATACCCTGAAGCTCAGCCAGAGTGACCATATGGTTCTTGGTCCCTTCTTCCTCTGCTGCTCAGTTTGGCCAGGTGGGCAGCTCTAAGAAGAGTCATGGTGGTTCCAAACATCTTCCATTTAAGAATTATGAGGGCCACAGTGCTCTTGGGAAAATTCAATACTGCAGAAATATTTTTGTAGCCTTCCCCAAATGTGCACATCAATAAACTCCTATCTCTCTGGTCTGCAGGCAATTTCTTCGCCCTCATGGCTCGGTTTTCGCTCGACTCTGAGACCTCTGTAGACATGTGTGTGTCTTTACTAACGAGTCCAGCCAACTGAGCTGACCACCGGTGGACTCCAAACAAAGTGTAGAAACATCTCAATGATGATCAACAGAAGGGGATACAGTGTCATCGCAAAATGTTTGAGAACTTGCATCAAGGTGTGTGGTGGACGGCCGGGACCCATGCCCCTTTAACACTGGACCCGGGGGAGCAGCCATGGGATGCACACTACATCCCCTGGAACATTTGGAGTCAGCCCCCCTTGGGTTGCATCGGGGCTACAATTGTGTTACACCAGAGCTCATCCCTGTTGTGCTAAGTGGCCACCACCAGGAGGAGCTGCACACAGCCACACCTGGAAGTGCAGCCTCATTAAGCCAATTAACACCTGGAGCACATTCTGGGTGGACTATAAAAGGAGCCTGCAGCCACTACTCAGTGGGCGAGAGTCGGGAGGAGGAGGAGGAGGAGGAGGACGAGGAGGAGGAGGAGGACGACGACGACGACGCCGCCTGGAAGGAGTGGAGAAAGAAGAGTGGTTTTTTTGGGTGTTTTCTTTTGTGTGTGTTTTGGGGACTGTGTAGGGTCTGTGACACACAGGGAAGACGTGCCCCACGGCTGAAGAACACAAGAATAAATCTTTCTGTTTATTCTTACCTGTGCCTCCGTTGTCAGTCTGTGTCGGGTTGACGCCTATATAGCGCCTTTGGCACAGGTGATATTTCAGTTTTTCACTTTTAATAAAGTTGCAAACATTCTGTAAATCCTGTTTTCACTTGGCCATTCTGGGATATCTTTTAAAAAATTGAGGCGTGAGAACGAATAAAGGTAAGGATTTTTCTTTTTACACTCATTTTTTCTGTTACTACAGTACAGTATATTTATGTCCTTTTCCTTTTTCTGTGGCTTAGTTGTGTTTTTATGTTCTAGATTATGATTTTGCAAATGTGTTAAGATAGGTAAGTGACTTAGGCTAGGGTGTGTTTCGACTTACACCAAAATTTGGGTTACATCACTGTTGTAGGAACGGAACTGTGTCGTAACTCGAGGAACCCCTGTAAAGTTTTTGTGTTTTTACACGTGCCTCTGTGTGAATCTGTGTCGGGTCAGGCACTATACAGCATCCATTTCACTATATATGTAAACATTGCTGTAGTTGGCAAGATTTGTGGTTATTTTCCATCCATCCATTTTCCAACCCGCTGAATCCGAACACAGGGTCACAGGGGTCTGCTGGAGCCAATCCCAGCCAACACAGGGCACAAGGCAGGAACCAATCCCGGGCAGGGTGCCAACCCACCGCAGGACACACACAAACACACCCACACACCAAGCACACACTAGGGCCAATTTAGAATCGCCAATCCACCTAACCAGCATGTCTTTGGACTGTGGGAGGAAACCCACACAGACACGGGGAGAACATGCAAACTCCACGCAGGGAGGACCTGGGAAGCGAACCCAGGTCCCCAGGTCTCCCAACTGCGAGGCAGCAGCGCTACCCATTGCGCCACCGTGCCGCCCTGGTTATTTTCTAGAATGATATTTTGCATGCAGCATTAAGACGATGACTTTTATAGATGGATAGATAGATACTTTATTAATCTCAAGGGGAAATTCACAATTTTATATATTGAATTTAGCAACAGATGTCAAGGTCTTCCTACTGTCACTTCCATCCAGCCATCCATTCACTCTACATGCTTAATCATACATAATGTATACAGTACTGAAGGAAATTACAACTATTATCATTAATTACCACACTCAAACCAAGGACTGTACTGGCAGTAATCTGCAACCGAGACAACAAAAAATCCATAGGCGTAGTCGGCAAGATTGCGGCGTAACCCTGCTAACTGCAGTTACTTTCTACAATGATCTTTTGCAGGTAGCTTTGAGACAGTGACTTTTATCTAGTGAATTTGACAACAGAGGTCATGGCATTGTTACAGTCACTTGCATCCATCTATCCATCCTCTACATGGCTAATCAGACAACATACATACAGTATATTTATGGTATTGCAGAAAAATTACGACAATTAACATTAATAAACACAATCATGTTGGGGACTGTATTGGTGGTAATCATCAGTGCACTGCTGCATCCAAGACAACAAAAAATACATTGGTGTAGTCGGCAAGATTGTGCTGTAGCCCTGTTAGCTGCATATGCCATTAAGGCGGTGAGTTTTAAATAGTGAATTTGACCACAGATATCATGGCTTTACTACTATCAGTTCCATTTCTAAATCCTTCCATCTATCCACTAAATACACTTAATCTGATACACTACAAATATTTATGCTATTACTGGATTTTATAAGTGCGATCAATAATAATAATCCATCCATCCATTATCCAACCTGCTATATCCTAACTACAGGGTCACAGGGGTCTGTTGGAGCCAATCCCTGCCAACACAGGGCACAAGGCAGGAAACAAACCCTAGGCAGGGCACACATACACACCCCCCCACACACCAAGCACACACTAGGGACAATTTAGAATCGCCAATGCACCTAACCACCTTGTCTTTGGACTGTGGGAGGAAACCCACGCAGACATGGGGAGAACATGCAAACTCCACGCAGGGAGGACTTGGGAAGTGAACCCGGGTCTCCTAACTGTGAGGCAGCAGCGCTACCCACTGTGCCACCGTGCTGCCCATAATAATAATAATAAATTATTTTATGTATATAGCACCTTTCCAATGCTCAAAGCTTTAAACAATTCTGATGGTAATCGTTAGTGCACTGCTGCATCCCAGACAACAAAAAATACATTGGTGTAGTCGGCAAGATTATCTACTATTATTTTCTACAATGATATTTCGTGTATAGCGTTAATGCAATGACTTTTATACAGTGAATTAGATAACAGATGTCAGGACTTTGCTACTATCACTTCCATCTATCCATCCATTTATTGTAAAAGTTTAATCTAACAGAACACACATATTCAGATGAATGCAGGAAGTTACTACTATTAACATTAATAAACACAATCACAGTGTGAACAGTAAATCTCAAAGAACAGAAAATACTTTGGTGTATTTGGCAAGAACAACCCTATTACTTGTAGTTATGTTCTATAATACATTTTTGCATGCATTAATGGCAACCACATATATATATATATATATATATATATTCACGGCATTCGTAGTCTGTGTCACAATCTGATTGTATGGGTGGTTACCTACCAGGTAACGCTTGTGGTTGGCCAGCAATCTGCTAACATCCGCCACGGTGCCCTCAGTTTGTGAGGAGCAGATCATAGAATGGTTGATAGAGCCCAGAATGAGGGCGAAACACGTGTCGCGTACTCTTTGCATTATTTGACAGTAAACTATTTCAACCATATATATATATATTCATGGCATTCGTAGTCTGAATCACAATCTGATTGTATGGGTGGTTACCTACCAGGTAACGCTTGTGGTTGGTCAGCAAGTCGGCTAACATCCGCCACGGTGCCCTCTTTCAGTTGCGAGAACCAGATCATATTCGCCTCTAGTGCTGACGTCCGAGGTTTGATTCCCGAGAGGGAGTGCAGTGAGTGTGTACGCCTGATGAGCCCAGAATTAGGGCGAAACACGTGTCGCGTACTCTTTGCATTATTTGGCAGTAAAACTATTTTCAAACATATATACATATATATATATAATATATGGTGAATATATATAGTCATATATATTCATATATAGTGAATTTTGACAACAGATGCCATAACTTGGCTACTATCACTTCCATTTCTAAGTCTGCTTATTCTGATAAACTGCTTGTGTTTATGCTATTACTGGATTTTATAAGTGCTACCTACTATATAGTAAGACACTAAGGTCTGTGAGTCCGGCTCCTTAGAGCAATCTGATTGTTCATTTTTGACTCTGTGATGGAACAAAACAGAAGATAAGTGTGAGACACACGAGAAGAAGTCGAGGCACATGCTGTGAGAGAGTTACCTTCAAAGACGGAAAGTATAAAACTGAACAGGAGGCAAAAATACTGCCTTGAAAATGCCAGAGTCTGAGAAGCAGGCTTTACGGGAATGTGCTTGAGAGAGGGAATGCTGGTGAAGAGACTCTCACACACACACAAATACAGAGGCACTGATAATACACATAGGCCGGCAGACAGCAAATAATTTTAAATGAATTTTTGCCTGTCTTTGACGGGTAGCGTGGCTAGTCAATAGTAAACACAGTTAAGTTTGAGACTCAGCTAGCTGTAATCATCAGTGTTCTGCTGCATCCCAGACAACAAAAAACTACATTGGCGTAGTCGGCAAGATCAGCTGCAGTTGGTGTGTTTTCTCCAACAATCTTGTGCATGTAGCATTAAAGCAATGACTTTTATGAAGCAAATTTGACAACAGAGAGCATTTTATTGCTTCTATCACTTCCATTTCTAAATCCACCCATCCACTAAATGTTTTTGCATAATCTTTTGTGATGCATATATTTGTACTGTTACTGGATTTTAAAAGCTGATATCATTGATAAACACAGTCAAGTTCAAGACTCTACTAGCAGTAATCATCAGTGCTCTGCTACATCCCAGACAACAAAAAACTACACTGGCGTAGTCGGCAAGATCAGCAGCAGTTGGTGTGTTTTGTCCAACAATCTTCTGCATGAAGCATTAAGGCAGCGACTTTTATAGAGTGAATTTGACAACAGAGAGCATTTTGTTGCTGCTATCACTTCCATTTCTGATTCCACCCATCCACTAAATGTTTTTGCATAATCTTATGTACTGCATATATTTGTGCTATTACTGGATTTTATAAATTGACATCATTGATAAACACAGTCAAGTTCAAGACTTTACTAGTAGTAATCATCAGTGCTCTGCTGCATCCCAGACAACAACAAACTACACTGGCGTAGTCGGCAAGATCAGCAGCAGTTGCTGTGTTTTCTCTGATGATCTTGTGCATGTCTCATTAAAGCAATGACTCTCATAAAATGAATCTGACCACGTGTCATGGCTTTTCTACTATCACTTCCATGTCTAAATCCATCTATCTATTAAATATGCTTAATCTGATGTGCTCCATAAATGTGTGCTATTATTGGATTCTATAACGGCCATCAATAATAAAACAGAGTCAAGTTCGAGACTCTACTAGCCGTAATTATCACGACTCTGCTGCATCCCAGACAACATAAAATTACATTGGCGTAGTCGGCAAGATCAGCAGCAGTAGCTCCGATGATCTTGTGCATGAAGCATTAAGGCAATGACTTTCATAAAGTGAATCTGACCACATGTGTCATGGCTTTTCTACTATCACTTCCATTTCTCCATTCATCCTTCCGCTGGGCATGCCTAATCTGTCAAAACTCCCACAAATTCATGGCCTTACAGGATTTTACCACAATCAACATTAATAAACACAACCAAGCTGGACTTGGTATCTGCTTGGTAACTCCAGGTCACTTAGTCCATTTGAATTCTTACTCTGGTAAAGCACATTACCAATTACTCGTTAAACACCGTGGTATAGCATTGCCTATAAAAAGGCGCTATATAACGGTTACGTTTGTTTGTTATTTACATTTTTAACGGAGTGCCATTTCATCTTTCCTCCTGCTTTGAGTCTGGTGCTGCTGGGACAGGCCTATGCTACCCTCATGAACGACTTGAACATCATGGTGCTTTGCATATTTTTTTCGTCTGACTTGACATGAAGCCAACACAGCCCTTTCCGCATGAGGTGCATATCTGGACTGCTGAGGTGTGGCAAAGAGAACAAGAAATTCCCCGTTTAATGAACATCTCAATACCAGGAGCACTTAATGAAATATGCATGCAGCACTTGTGCGTTGTTTCCAACTGCCTGCGCCCTGTTTATCTAAACGTCCCCTATGGCAGATTTTGTGAACTCCTTTGACAGAATGGCATCAATTATACATGAGCTTTCATCTAACAGCTGTTGGATTTACAGGCAGCCGAGGTAACGTTTGGTGTGTTGATGTAGCAGAGCAGCCAATGAACGGGCATCAGCAGCAGGGGCACTGCAGCCCACTTATGGGGTCAGGCCTTTTGTACCAAATCCTCAGTTATAAATTACAAGAAGGTGTGTATTCACTTTGCTGTTAAAAATAAACACAACTCATTTTGGGACCCCATGTTACCCAGTTCAGGGACTTTGGGGTATCAGGTGCAAGTCGAAAACCAAACCCTAGATGGGGTGCCAGTCCATCACACAGCACACTCATTTACTAACAGGGCTGATTTGGAGTTGCCAATCCACTTAACCTGCATGTCCTTGGGAGGTCGGGGGAAAATTCTAGAAGCCATTAAATGGCAAATACACAGCAAGAACCATAAAGTAGGGGTCCGCGGCAGCTGGGCAGTCGAAGTCTATAATGATGATGACAGGCAGGGCATATGAGGGTCCGGAAAGAAGCAACTTAGAGGATGATAAGGCAGCTAAAGAGAGAAAACTTTGGGAGTGAAAAAGGGAGGGCAACCCGTAAGGGTCAAGGAAGGCCTGAGCGTCCACCTTAGAAGGGTGAAGGGTCAGCACAGACATGGGAACGTATGTGGAAAAGTGGAACCGCAAGACTGAGCGGATCAGGGAATAAGGAGTAGCGAGCTCTGCTGTTAAGGACGTGAGACGAGAACAAATGGAGGTGGATGGAATTAATGAGAGACGTGCGTGATCTTAATGGATTCATCCTCACTGGCTTAACCAGTAAAGATGGTGAACTCGATGCTCTTCACTGGAAAGACGAACAGAAGAGCATCCTGGTCAGCGCTGCCACCAACTCCCGCTCTGCTCACCGCCGCTGCTCTCCATCCATCCATCCATCCATCCTCTTCCGCTTATCTGAGGTCGGGTCGCGGGGGCAGCAGCTTGAGCAGAGATGCCCAGACTTCCCTCTCCCCGGCCACTTCTTCTAGCTCTTCCGGGAGAATCCCGAGGCGTTCCCAGGCCATCCGGGAGGCATAGTCCCTCCAGCGTGTCCTGGGTCTTCCCCGGGGCCTCCTCCCGGTTGGACATGCCCGGAACACCTCACCAGGGAGGCGTCCAGGAGGCATCCTGATCAGATGCCCGAGCCACCTCATCTGACTCCTCTCGATGCGGAGGAGCAGCGGCTCTACTCTGAGCTCCTCCCGGATGACTGAGCTTCTCACCCTATCTTTAAGGGAGAGCCCAGACACCCTGCGGAGAAAACTCATTTCGGCCGCTTGTATTTGCGATCTCGTTCTTTCGGTCACTACCCATAGCTCATGACCATAGGTGAGGGTAGGAACATAGATCGACTGGTAAACTGAGAGCTTTGCCTTACGGCTCAGCTCCTTTTTCACCACGACAGACCGATGCAGAGCCCTCATCACTGCGGACGCCACACTGATCTGCCTGTTGATCTCACGCTCCATTCTTCCCTCACTCATGAACAAGACCCCAAGATACTTGAACTCCTCCACTTGAGGCAGGATCTCGCTCCCAACCCTGAGAGGGCACTCCACCCTTTTCCGGCTGAGGACCATGGTCTCGGATTTGGAGGTGCTGATTCCCATCCCAGCCGCCTCACACTCAGCTGCGAACCGATCCAGAGAGATCTGAAGATCACGGCCTGATGAAGCAAACAGGACAACATCATCTGCAAAAAGCAGTGACCCAATCCTGAGTCCACCAAACCGGACCCCCTCAGCACCTTGGCTGCGCCTAGAAATTCTGTCCATAAAAGTTATGAACAGAATCAGTGACAAAGGGCAGCCCTGGCGGAGTCCAACTCTCACTGGAAACGGGTTTGACTTACTGCCGGCAATGCGGACCAAGCTCTGACACCGGTTGTACAGGGACCGAACAGCTCTTATCAGGGGGTCCGGTACTCCATACTCTCAGAGTACCCCCCACAGGATTCCCCGAGGGACACGGTCGAATGCCTTTTCCAAGTCCACAAAACACATGTAGACTGGTTGGGCGAACTCCCATGCACCCTCCAGGACCCTGCTAAGGGTGTAGAGCTGATCCACTGTTCCGCGACCAGCACGAAAACCACACTGTTCCTCCTGAATCCGAGGTTCAACTATCCAACGGACCCTCCTCTCCAGGACCCCTGAATAGACTTTTCCAGGGAGGCTGAGGAGTGTGATCCCTCTGCCGCTGCTCTCCTTGTTTAGGTTTAGGTTTATTTGTCATATATAGGTTAACACCGGGTCAACATACAATGAAATGTGTATGACGAGAAAAACAAGTCACTCAGCCTAGATCTAATAAAGCTTAAAAAAAGATTACAAGTTAAAAATAGACAAGCCATATAAAATAAAATATGTACGTTTTAAAAGAAGTTATAGAGCAATCTGAGTTGAATGAGCAGCAAGTACAAATGACAGTTATTGCACAGATAATGTTTTATAAGTGCAGATTCATGTTCCAGTCAGTACTCCGAGTGTGTGCAGGTACAGTTTGTGTGTGAGTAGTGCACTGTAGATGTAATGTAAGTGTATGTAAGTGTTCAGGTGTTGCTGTTGAGGAGTCGAATGGCCTGGTGGTAAAAGCTGTTCTTAAGTCTTGTAGTCCGAGCAGCCAGACTCCTGTATCGTCTGCCAGACGGTAACAAGGAGAACAGCTGGCGTGCTGGATGGCTGTGGTCCTTTATGATGCTGCTTGTCTTACGCAAGCACCGATGGAGGTAAATGTCTTCAATGGCAGGGAGACTCATGCCCGTGATGTGTTCTGCTGCCTTCACCACTCTCTGTAGTGATTTCCGGCTGCTGGCAGAGCAGCTCCCATACCAGACGGTAATGCAGCCCGTCAGAAGACTCTCGACCACGCTCCTGTAAAAGTTTGAGGTGATGTTGGCATTCATGCCAAACTTCCTCAGCCTCCTCAGGAAGTAGAGCCGCTGGCGAGCTTTCTTGACCACAGTGTCTATGTGAAGGGTCCACAAGAGATCCTCGGTGATGTTTACCCCGAGGAACTTGAAGCTGTTAACCCTTTCAACTTCTACGCCACTGATGTAGATGGCCTGGTGTTCTTGGCCTTGCTGTTTCCGATAGTCCACGATCATCTCCTTGGTTTTGCTGACGTTAAGAGACAAGTTGTTATCCAGGCACCAATTACTCAATGCCAGCACCTCCTCTCTGTAGGCCGTCTCATCGTTGTCAGTGATAAGGCCTATGATGGTTGTGTCGTCTGCAAACTTGATGATGGTGTTTGTGCCGTGTTTTGCAACACAGTCGTGGGTGAACAAGGAATACAAGAGGGGGCTAAGCACACAGCCCTGCGGCGCTCCTGTGTTTAAAATGAGTGATGAGGATGTGTGTTTGCCGACTCTCACCACCTGGGGCCTGTTTGTGAGGAAAGAGAAAATCCATCTGCAGATGGTCATCCTCAACCCAAGGTCGTCAAGCTTCAAGACGCATTTTGAGGGGATGATGGTGTTGAATGCCGAGCTGTAATCTATGAACAGCATTCTGACATATATACAGTATTTCCTCTTTCCAGGTGGGTGAGGGCAGTGTTTATTATTAGCGCAATGGCATCCTCTGTCGATCTGTTTGCTCTGTAAGCAAATTGGAGAGGATCCAGTGTGTCAGGGAGGGAGGAGCAGATGTAACCTTTGACTAGTTGCTCGAAACACTTCATAATGACCGATGTCAGTGCAACCGGGTGATAGTCATTCAGACAGGAGACCACCGGTTTCTTTGGGACAGGAATGATGGTGGATACCTTGAAGGAAGTGGGGACCACTGACTGCCTCAGGGAGAGATTGAAGATGTTGGTGAACACACCTGCTAGCTGGTCAGCACACGCCCTGAGGGCACGGCCTGGGATGCTCTCTGGTCCCGGAGCTTTGCGAGGATTGACCTTTTTGAAGAACCTTCTCCGTCAGATGTTTCTAGGATCAGAGTGACACACTCACTGCCCCCTTGAGGATATAGCACCTGTTCTTTGTTGGCTGCATCAAAACGAGCACAGAAGGTGTTGAGCTCATCTGCAAGACATGCAGTGGACTGAATGCTGACTGTGTTTTTCTTTTTATAGTCAGTGATGCAGCACAGTCCATTCCACAGGCGCTTGGTGTCAGAGCTGTGGTAGCTTGACTCCACTTTGTCCCTGTAGTCCCATTTGGCCTTCTTGATGGACCTCCGGAGGTCGTATCTGGCTGCTTTGTATGCATCAGAGTCCCCTGAGTCAAAGGCAGAGGTCCGCGCCTTGAGCTTAGCCCGAATCTCCCTATTTACCCAGGGCTTCTGCTTAGGATATATGCAAATGGAGGTTTTAGTGACAACATCGCCAATGCACTTGCTGATATAACCTGTGACAGAGTCTGTGAATTCACTGATGTTGCCATCAGCTGCATCCTCAAACATCTGCCAATCAGTTGTTTCAAAGCAGTCCTGTAAGACCCCCTCACCTTCACTGTCCCATTGTACGTCTACATCTGAAAGAAATCAGTGTGTGTGTGTGTGTATGAGCGAGAGCACTACTGGCACAGACTGGCAGCCCCTCCAAGGTGGGATACTGCTTTGTGTCTGAGACTGGCAGAATAGGGCAATCCGGCCTGTTTATGTGATAATGGGGATTTCAGTTGGTCACGTCTATAAAACTGTGGTGGGCTGGCACCCTGCCCGGGGTTTGTTTCCTGCCTTGCGCCCTGTGTTGGCTGGGATTGGCTTCAGCAGACCCCCGTGACCGTGTAGTTAGGATATAGTGGGTTGGATAATGGATGGATGGACGTCTATAAAACTAAACGAAGGAATGAACTCCTGATATTCATACAGGACTTTATCTAACTACTCAAAGTGCTTTACACAGACAGTGGGGAGCCACTTTAACCACCACTAATGTGCGGCACCCATCTGAATGATGAGATGGCCGCCTTTCTTGCACCAGTGCACTCCGCACACATTAGCTATTAGGTGGTGAAAGGGACAGAGAGACAGTTAGGCACGTGGGTACAGGGGTGGTTAGGGGGTCCAAAATGACCAGGCCACAGTGCTCAGTCTCTGTCTTTTCAAAAGATGCCCACAGAGAATCAGGACCTCAGTTTAACATCTCATCCAAAGGACGGTGCCAGTTTTTACAGCACAGTGTCCTCGTCACTACAATAAGGCAATAAGGTAATTTGCCAATGCTGGCCTCACCAACACCTCATCCAGCAGGCAACCCAAGCTTTTCCAAGATGGTCTCCCATCCAAGTACTGGCTGGGCCTGAACACACTGAGCTTCAGGTGGATGAGCTGTTCGGAAGTGTAGGACACAATGGAAAGGAATTAGGAATAGGGATATTCTCACTTAGACAGCATGGACAACACCGTGTAGGACTGCGTACTGGAGGAGGCACGTTCAATAGATAGTGAAAGGAACTATCCATCCATCCATCCATTTTCCAACCCGCTGAATCCGAACACAGGGTCACGGGGGTCTGCTGGAGCCAATCCCAGCCAACACAGGGCACAAGGCAGGAACCAATCCCGGGCAGGGTGCCAACCCACCGCAGGTGAAAGGAACTATATAATAGATATACAGACAGAAAGGATCTAAACAACCAATAAAAAGATCGGAAAGGCACTATATAATAGCTTCATAAATAGAAGGGCACTAAAAAACTAATAGACATGAATGGTACTACGTGATAGATAGATAGATAGATAGATAGATAGATAGATAGATAGATAGATAGATAGATAGATAGATAGGTTTAATCTTAATATACTGTAGATAGATAGATAGATAGATAGATAGATAGATAGATAGATAGATAGATAGATAGATAGATAGATAGATAGATGTGAAAGCCATTATAAGATAGATAAGTTTAATCTTAATATAGTAGGATAGATAGATTGAAAGGTGCTATATAATAGATAGATAGGTTTAATCTTAACATAGATAGATAGATATACAGTGTATCCGGAAAGTATTCACAGCGCATCACTTTTTCCACATTTTGTTATGTTACAGCCTTATTCCAAAATGGATTAAATTAATTTTTTTCCTCAGAATTCTACACACAACACCCCATAATGACAACGTGAAAAAACTTTACTTGAGATTTTTGCAAATTTATTAAAAATAAAAAAAATTGAGAAAGCACATGTACATAAGTATTCACAGCCTTTGCCATGAAGCTCCAAATTGAGCTCAGGTCCATCCTGTTTCCCCTGATCATCCTTGAGATGTTTCTGCAGCTTCACTGGAGTCCACCTGTGGTAAATTCAGTTGACTGGACATGATTTGGATAGGCACACACCTGTCTATAGAAGGTCCCACAGTTGACAGTTCATGTCACAGCACAAACCAAGCATGAAGTCAAAGGAATTGTCTGTAGACCTCCGAGACAGGATTGACTCGAGGCACAAATCTGGGGAAGGTTACAGAAAAATTTCTGCTGCTTTGAAGGTCCCAATGAGCACAGTGGCCTTCATCATCCATAAGTGGAAGAAGTTCAAAACCACCAGGACTCTTCCTAGAGCTGGCCGGCCATCTAAACTGAGCGATCGGGGGAGAAGGGCCTTAGTCAGGGAGGTGACCAAGAACCCGAAAGTCACTCTGTAGGAGCTCCAGAGGTCCTCTGTGGAGAGACGAGAACCTTCCAGAAGGACAACCATCTCTGCAGCAATCCACCAATCAGGCCTGTATGGTAGAGTGGCCAGACGGAAGCCACTCCTTAGTTAAAGGCACATGGCAGCTCGCCTGGAGTTTGCCAAAAGGCACTTGAAGCGACTCTCAGACCATGAGAAAGAAAATTCTCTGGTCTGATGAGACAAAGATTGAACTCTTTGGAATGCCAGGCATCACGTTTGGAGGAAACGTGGCACCATCTCTACAGTGAAGCATGGTGGTGGCAGCATCATGCTGTGGGGATGTTTTTCAGCGGCAGGGACTGGGAGACTAGTCAGGATAAAGGGAAAGATGACTGCAGCAATGTACAGAGACATCCTGGATGAAAACCTGCTCCAGAGCGCTCTTGACCTCAGACTGGGGCGACGGTTCATCTTTCAGCAGGACAACGACCCTAAGCACACAGCCAAGATATCAAAGGAGTGGCTTCAGGACAACTCTGTGAATGTCCTTGAGTGGCCCAGCCAGAGCCCAGACTTGAATCCGATTGAACATCTCTGGAGAGATCTTAAAATGGCTGTGCACCGACGCTTCCCATCCAACCTGATGGAGCTTGAGAGGTGCTGCAAAGTGGAATGGGCGAAACTGGCCAAGGATAGGTGTGCCAAACTTGTGGCATCATATTCAACAAGACTTGAGGCTGGAATTGCTGCCAAAGGTGCATCGACAAAGTATTGAGCAAAGGCTGTGAATACTTATGGACATGGGATTTCTCCGTTTTTTTATTTTTAATAAATTTGCAAAAATCTCAAGTAAACTTTTTTCACGTTGTCATTATGGGGTGTTGTGTGCAGAATTCTGTGGAAAAAAATGAATTTAATCCATTTTGGAATAAGGCTGTAACATAAAATGTGGAGAAAGTGATGCGCTGTGAATACTTTCCGGATGCACTGTAGATTTAATCTTAGATAGATAGATATATAGATAATCTAATTCAGCAGTGACCCTAACCCTTCAGCTCTCTCACATTTCTTTACCAACGCGCTCATTCAAATACCCCGCAGGTTCCCGTTCTGATTTTTAACGCACCACTAAATCATTGCCGACATTTCTAGAATATCCTGTATCATTAATTCCGTGTTCCTCAGGGTATCTTGCGTTTTAAAATTCCGTAGCCACCAACGCCGGTCCTAAGCTGCTCTTCCCAATCCATTTCCCTCTCGCCGCGTTCTACACATCTAAACGGAAGCCATCGATCCGCCCGATCGTCCCTCCATTTCCAAATGCAATTCTCGAACGTTCTTTCATGTTCAGCCAAAGCAAACCACAAAAACATTGAGGCTGCAACTTGATGACTTCATACACGATGGTTTTGCTTCCAGTGAAACTGCACGTTGATCCGCTGAGGTCACAGACGCGGAATTCGAGCGGATTTTGATTTGCTGCTGGGAACGGAACAGGTGCCATCCACCGTCAGACGGAGATCGCGGAGCTGGTCGTTTGTGGCCGATCGTACGCTTATAGCTGTGAAGACGTCACCTCGCTATTGACCCATTTCAGTATTTTATTTTACCCTAACATGGTAACATTTCATTGATTGTTTTCTCAAATCTCATTAATAATGACTAATAACCGTGGCACTGATCCTGGTTCAAATCACACACGTTGGGATTTGAAAGAGTAAGTTGGAACCTCCTGTTCTGAATTTTACGCCATGTATTGAATGGGGTCTGCGATGGACAGGGATGGTCCTCAGCCTGCGGCCGTGGTGGGCCCCGTTGCGAGTGTGAGAATGTTGTGTCACACTTCACATCTCCTTTGAACCCAAACCCCAGATAAGGGGTAGACGTGTATTAGTTGGACGTGGACGCCGAGGAGGTTTTATTTTGCACTGCCACTCCGCTGGATGGCAGCCATAATCACCTGAACAGAAATCACAGCACAGCAGCAGACACAGGGCACTGGCCCCCCTCTTAACAAAGTCATTGTAAGCGTAGGTTTGTGTAGTCACAAAAGCCAGACTTTTTTTCGAAATTTCTCCTTAATGTACACAGTGTTAAGAGATATTACTCAATCTTTATTCTTCATTCTTAACCTAATCTGGTAGTGCAGACCTCAATTAGGACTGGAGACATCATGCCGCAGCCCCTCGCACATCCAACAAGCTCGACAGGTAGAGAAAGAATCTTTCAACACGAAAACAACCGAGCTGGACCTTAACACCCCTCACCAGCAGGTGGCGATGTAATCGTTGAACTAAAAATCCAGGAATTCTTTCACCAATAGTAACGCGGAGACAACGAGATAAACGCACACCTGGGCACAAAGGTGAGCGCCCGTCCTGGACGACGGGCACTTTTATAATCCCATTTCGGCGGGGTCCCCTTCAGTTTGTCACACACTCATTCGGATCAGAACAATCCATGCATTCCCACGGTTGGCGCGGCGCTCGGCTTACCTTTCATCATCTGCTTGATGTACTTGGACAAGAGTGACCCGATGCCGGCCCGTTGCTGCGCAGTCCCGTCCGTCTTCAGGAAGGGCCTCAGCTGTGCGTTGTTCGGGGCTGAGCGGACATTCCTGTTGAGCACGGAGGCACTCTGGTCAAGCTGTGCGGCTGTGGGGCTGCCATCGCCCTCGGAGCCCGCCGACGGACGAGCCAAGCAGGTGCTCGAGAGGACAGCGAGTAAGACACATGCGCAGATCCCACTGTTCATAGCTGGACAGGAGGCAAAGGGGACCGACGTTAGTGGAGCATCAGTTACAGCAAGGACCCTCAACTTTGATTACTCAAAGGTCCCCCGGAGAACCACAAGGATACGTCAAAGGCCGCCCATGATATTAACCGTTTATTTCAGCTTAGACAAAGATGCTTATTTTTAAACACATTTATTAACCAAAGTATTTTTGCTGCTATACCTTTACAATGATGGGTTTTATAGGCACAATACAAAATGAAACATCCTGAATGTTTTTATTTAATAAAAGTTATCTTTGCTTGTGCCTACATTTTAATGGATAAATAATAACTTGTTTAACCAAAATACAAAATTTGTCACTTCAGATTTTTTTGATAACAAAGGCTGCTCATTTGACTACAGTATTACTTTGGAAATTATACATAAAATCCGCCATAATAAAAAAAAGCATCTGTTTTCGTCCAGTTGTTATGTCTCAGAAATTCCATAAGATGGCACATCACAAACATTTATAGTACTAAAATGAGTTGCATTTGTCTTTCCAATAAATACCACATCACAAACATTAACACTGCTTTTATGAAACCCAAACAACATAGCAAATAACGTGCACTGCATTTGCCATTCCAACAGATGGCACATCACAAACATTAACACTGCTTTTATGAAACCCAAACGATATGGCAAATAACATGTGCACTGCATTTGCCATTCCAACAGATGGCACATCACAAACATTAACACTGCTTTTATGAAACCCATACCATATGGCAAATAACATGTGCACTGCATTTGCCATTCCAACAGATGGCACATCACAAACATTAACACTGCTTTTATGAAACCCAAACGATATGGCAAATAACATGTGCACTGCATTTGCCATTCCAACAGATGGCACATCACAAACATTAACACTGCTTTTATGAAACCCATACCATATGGCAAATAACATGTGCACTGCATTTGCCATTCCAACAGATGGCACATCACAAACATTAACACTGCTTTTATGAAACCCATACCATATGGCAAAGAACATGTGTACTGCATTTGTGATTCCAACAGATGGCACATCACAAACATTTGTAGTCATGCATTTTATAACTACAGATATTTGTGATGTGCCATCTGTTGAAATCACAAATGCAATGCATTTTATTACTATGTGCATTGTAAAATAGATTCCAACAGATGGTGCATTGCAAATGTTAATGCTGAGGTCCATGCTGTTTATTTAGATTTCATCCTGTCTTAGATGGGTAGTACAGCTAGTATAATCCACCTTAATAAAAGGGTCAGTTTCTGTGTGTCTATCTGGATGTTATGTCTTCGTCATTCCAACAGATGGTGCATCCTGAACATTTGTTGCAATAAAATGTGTTGCATTTTTAAATTTCAACAGATGGCGCATCATAATAATATTTTAATGCAGCTTTTATAAATCCCACACCATATGGCATATAGCAGAGATATATGATTAGCATTTTTCATTCTAACAGATGGTACATCACAAAAATTTGTTGTAATGCATTTTCTTACTACAAATGTTTGATGCACCATCTTTTGGAAATAAAAATACAATGCATTTTATTATCTATATGAATTACAAAATACTGTACATTCCAACAGTTGGAACATTGCAAATGTTAATTCTGAGGTCTGTGTTGATTATTTAGATTTCAGCCTGTCTTATATGGGTAGCACAGCTAGTATAATCCACCTTAATAAAAGGGCAAGATTCAGCGTATCTGTCCAGTTGCTATGCCATCATCATTTGAACAGATGGAGCATCCTAAACATTTGTAGCAATAAAATATGCTGCATTTGTCACTTCAACCGATGGTACATCACAATCATTAACACTGCATTTATGAATCCCACACCATGTGACATATAACAGAGACATATCCATCCATCCATTATCCAACCCGCTATATCCTAACTACAGGGTCACAGGGGTCTGCTGGAGCCAATCCCAGCCAACACAGGGCGCAAAGCAGGAACAAACCCTGGGCAGGGCGCAAGCCCACTGCAGTAACAGAGACATATTCGTTGCATATTTCATTCCAACAGATGGTACATCACAAACATTTGTTGTAATTAATTTTATTGCTACAAATGTTTGATACACCACCAGTTGGAAAGAAATATGCAATGCATTTTATTACTACATGAATTACAAAACACATTCCAGTAGATAGTGCACTGCAAATACTGAGGTTTGTGTAGATTGTAAGCCATCTTAGATGGATAGCACAGCTAGCATTAACAAATTTCTGAAATAGAAATTAAAATTAAAAAATAAATTTTAAAATACAAAATTAATCAATTAATTAATTTTTTTTTCCTAATAATTAAATTACAGAAACTACTTTTTCATCCTCGGGTTTCAGCAGTGCAGGAGCGTTTCTAAAAGAAGACTGTGATGTTTCAACTAGAGGTCTCCTCCAGCTGCAGTTCAAAGGTCTCATTTTAGTCTATCTTTGATCGTTTTGTTCATTTTTATGTTCATTGTGTTGGTTATTTCGTTTTTATGTACCAATGTATCTTCTGCTCTAATCCAGGTGTCTTGTGGGTGGTCCCCTCAAGAGCTGGCGCCACTTGTCCATCACCAAAAAGGACTGCCGTCTGCCCTATTAGTCATTGACTGCGGTTGGTGGATGGTGAGTTCTCGTGTGTTTTTTTACTCTTTTGATTATTTCTGATTTGCTGGAGTTTTCTGACCATTTTGCTTTGACTTTTGACCATTCTTGGATTTTGTTTATGTAATTAATTATTTTATTTATTTATATTTTTTCAATTATAAAAATTGAACGTTTGCCCTTTTTCTGGTTAGCCGGGGTTTGACAGTTTGCTGCCCTCTAGTGAGCATTTTCAGTATTTACTGGGACTCTGGTGTTTAGGAATTTTCCAGTTCCCAACAAAGGCAACTTTAAATGCCAATGTGTTTTCTCTGCACCTACAACCCTCAAGTCAGTGGAGAAGAGAAAAGCATTATGTAGGGCGGTGGCAGCAGCCAGGTAAGTCACAGATGGACCGGTGGCCAGCCATGGCACCCGTGTAGCTTTAAAAAGTGAGCAGAGTTCCCTCAGCAGCATGTTTAAAGTCGACTCGTCTTTGACATCGTGATAAGACACCACATCTCTTTATGACAGTGTGGAGTGTCACCTCCTGTTCACTTTTTCTTGTTGGATTATTGTGAGAAGACTAGTAGCTGCGCTGTGAGCGGACACGGGCAACACATTTTAATTGCAGGTGTAAATGTATTCTGGCTCAGTTATAAACGGATTCAATCTATGAAATGAATGCTAATGTGGTCTTTGAGAAAAACGGTGGCCTTTGCATATCACATGTATTATATTTTGGGTAATGACGAAGGGGCTCAGCTTTAAAAAGATAAGTATGACACCCCTGCTGTGGCTCGATTTCTAGCTAAATGTGTATTTTGCTGCAATTTTCTAGTTATTTTCAGCCATCTTCCAGTGTGCCAAATGTGTACTGAGGCCCCCTAGTGGGCCGCCACCCTCTGGTTTTTAACCACTGAGTTACAGCCTAGAAATTTCAATTAATTAATTAGCAGCAGGAAGGTTTTATGGAGCAGGAGCTGCAGTTATGTGCCCACCAAACAAACTGACTTTAGGCCTGTGTAGGCCCAGTGGGGACAAACATATTGACCATATGGGAGCAGCCAACAATGACCGTACTGGAATTTGCATATCAGGGCAACATCGCCCCCCAAAAAACTCTGGCCCAATGTGGGCAAACGGACACTGACCCCAAATTTGATCATGAACTTGAAATAAACTCCATGCCTTACTGGTCCAACCATCCATTTTCCACAAAAGCCAGTTTAGTGACAGTAAAGAAGCAGGATTTTTAAGAGGGTACTGTGAGGGTGGTGGTGATTGGGGGGGTGGGGGGGCACCCGTGCAGACAAGGGAGAAGAACAGGCAATTCCATTAAGGGAGGACCCCAAGGCTCCAGTGTCACTGTGCTGCCCCCTTACTGCTGCCCTCCTTGAAACGTTCTTTATTGGCCGGGGTATAAATGGGTGGGAGCGATTTTGAGTTAAGGTCCTGCTTGGCTCGTTTTGTGTTGCAAGATTTTTTTCTTTACCTCTCAAGCCTGGTGGGTGTGCGAGGGGCTGCCCCATGATGCCTACTGCCTTGAGCTCTGTGCTGCCACATTAGATTAAGTACATTTGAGAATGTCTATACTTTATAAGGCAGTATATAACATAAAGCCTGAGGAATATCCTGCAACACGACGTACATTACAGAATAATTTAAAAAAAAATGTCTGGCTGTCGTGACTTCATGAGTCTGCGCATAGGATGGCTTTGTTAAGGTCAGTGGGGGTCCAGTGCCCCGTGTCTTTTTCTGTTAAGGTGACTATGGCTGCCATCCAGTGGAGTGCAGAATAAAAACTCCTCAGCGTCCACGTCCTACTAATACCCCTCTGTCCCTTTCCTGGGTTTTGGTCTCAAAGTAGTTGTGAAATATGACACAGCATTCTCACACTCGCAAAGGTCGGACGCACTGAGGACCATCCCTGGACAGGGCGACTGTCCATCGTAGACCATACATACAGTACAGGAGGTTACGACATACTCTTTCAAACGGGATCACTGGGATCAGAGTCACGGTTCTTAGTCATTATGGATGAGATTTGAGAAAACAATCAACGAAATGTTACAATGTTAAGGTAAAGTAAAATACTGAAATGGGTCAAAAGTGAGGTGACGTCTTCACACTTATAAGTGCGACAAACGACCTGCTCCTCGAGCTCCGTCCGACTGTGGATGGCTCACTTGTATCGGCTTTCCTATTCCTTTCCCAGCAGCAAATCGAAATGCGATCGAATACAGTTTCACTGGAAGCAAAACCATCGTGTATGAAGTCATCAAATTTCATCTTCAATGATTATTGTGGTTTGCGTTGGCTGAACATGAAAGAAAGTTCGAGAATTGCATTTGGAAATGGAGGGACGATCGGGCGGTTCGATGGCTTCCGTTTAGATGTGCAGAACGCGGCGAGAGGGAAATGGATTGGGGAAGAGCAGCTTTGGACCGGCGCTGGACACGGAGCTTTACAACGCAAGAGGAACACGAACTTAATGAGGCAGGATATTCTAGAAATGTCGGCAATGATTTAGTGGTGCGTTAAAAATCAGAACAGGAATCTGCGGGGTATTTGAACGAGTGCGATGGTAAAGAAATGTGAGAGAGCTGATGGGTTAGGGTTAATCTATCTATCTATCTATCTATCTATCTATCTATCTATCTATCTATCTATCTATCTTAATAATAGTTTTTACATCGGGGCAGCACGGTGGCGCAGTGATAGCGCTGCTGGTTCACAGCAAAGACACCAGGGTTCATGATCCCCATTCCTCCCTGCGTGTGTGGGTTTTCTGGTTTCCTCCCACTATCCAAAGACATGCAGGGTAGGTGGATTGGCAAAGCTAAACTGGTGTTTAGTGTGTGTGTTCGTCCGGCAAAGATAGATAGATAGATAGATAGATAGATAGATAGATAGATAGATAGATAGATAGATAGATAGATAGATAGATAGATAGATAGATAGATAGATAGATAGATAGATAGATACTTTATTAATCCCAAGGGGAAATTCACATACAAAGGACTGGTGCCCGGTTTGTTCCTGCCTTGTGCACGATGCTAGCTGGGATAGGCTCCCACGACCCTATTCAGTACAAAGTGGGTTAGGAAATTACTGACATTTATTTATCAGTTATATAGTGCCTTTCACATCTATCTCTCTATTACATCGTGCCTTTCATATCTATTTATCTGTTATATAGTGCCTTTCATATCTATCTATCTATCAATCTATCTATCTATCTATCTATCTATCTATCTATCTATCTATCTATCATTTATATAGTGCCTTTCATATCTATCTATCTATCTATCTATCTATCTATCTATCTATCATTTATATAGTGCCTTTCATATCTATTTATCTGTTATATAGTGCCTTTCATATCTATCTATCTATCTATCTATCTATCTATCTATCTATCTATCTATCATTTATATAGTGCCTTTCATATCTATTTATCTGTTATATAGTGCCTTTCATATCTATCTATCATTTATATAGTGCCTTTCATATCTATCTATCTATCTATCTATCTATCTATCTATCTATCTATCTATCTATCATTTATATAGTGCCTTTCATATCTATCTATCTATCTATCTATCTATCTATCTATCTATCTATCTATCTATCTATCTATCATTTATATTTCATATCTATTTATCTGTTATATAGTGCCTTTCATATCTATCTATCTATCTATCTATCTATCTATCTATCTATCTATCTATCTATCTATCTATCTATCTATCTATCATTTATATAGTGCCTTTCATATCTATTTATCTGTTATATAGTGCCTTTCATATCTATCTATCATTTATATAGTGCCTTTCATATCTATCTGTCTGTCTATCATTTATATAGTGCCTTTCATATCTGTCTATCTATCTATTTTATAGTGTCTTTCACATCTATCAAGTGTTTTTGTATCAATATATTGTAATTGTAATGATTTACAATTTATTAATCAATACTAAAAGGAGTAAAACACAATGATAATGTCTTTAATCTGTTTTTTAATACAAATTGCATTTATTGGTACTTGTCTCTTTTTTCAATGTTACAGCTCTGAACACGAAAACATTAATAAAAATATATTTTATATTTTAAAATTTTGCAAATGTACCCAGTATATAAGCAATGCCTTTTAAATCCGTTTAAATAGTTAATTATACTTGTACCATTAATGTCTAAAACCCAACACCAATGCTAATTTTCAGCATCCTTTACTCTGCGGCACGCAGCATTAAAAGCGGGATGCTGTGCCAAGGGTAGTAGTGATGGTATTGGCTCAGCGCGACAAACTCGCAGAACCAATGAAGGATTTACTGAACTTGTACTGTCAGGTTTGAGCCACTAGAGGGACTATGGCTTGGTGATCATTGTAGCAGCCATTGTGGCATTTGATTGGGTTTTCCCAAGCCCACACTGCCAATAGTCTGCCCACATCACTCTTCCTTCAGGGCATTGACATAAAGGGAACCATTTTTGGACCCCAATAGATGTAACCTCTTATTTGGATCTGTAACGTGTTCTGTTATTTTTAACCCGCATTATCCGGACCAGGATCGCGGCGTTGGGGTAGGTGGTATGTGCGTGTGAATGATTTGGTTTTGGATCCCCGTTTTAAAATCCGTTGTACAAAGGAAAATGTGTGTAAGAGTCACAACCTGCACATACCGATGTTCTTGGGGGGTCTCTAGTCGTTGTGAACGTATATTCTGCCTACCCCTTATTTGCTCGCCTGCTTTGGTTCAAATCCTGAACCGGGTTCTATCTGTGTGCAGCTGAGCTCGAAGTTCATGCTTGGGATCTTTCCTTCTTCTGCTCAGGTTCTTCTTTCAGTTCACAAAGTGAGCTCAGCCAACATGCTGTGAACGCGCGCGAGTGCCTGTGCCCGGCGCGACTGTCACCGAATTAACTAAAGGACAGATTTATGTTAATCAATTTCGATATGCTTTACCTTAAGGAGTGTTTAAACAAAAACATGGCTTTGTTTGTTCTAGTTATGTACTGTATATAGCGATGTTGTAAAAATTGTATTTGCATCTCTCTGTGAACTTGTCACAGCGCTCTGAGCCGGCGCTAAATGTAAAAATAAACGGAATCGAATTGCGTCCCGTCCAGAAGCGGCCAGCGTGTTGCGCCCGATTCTAAAGTTCTGTAATCGCGTGAACATCAACTGGGCTAAGCGGGTACTGAAAGAGGATTGATTACTAAGCTATATGCGAGTGTCTATTTATTTTAAACAATTTATATTTAGGTTTACATGTATTCAAATTCCGATACCAGACAGAGTCGCCAAACCTAGTCCGACAGAATTGGGCGCAGGGCAGGAAACGGTTTTGGACAAGGGCACTCAAAACAAAGGTGTCAGAGTGGTTCTTCATTGTGATGCCATACGGGGACCATTTTTTGATTCCTAAAAGTACCATCCAACCATCAACGAACTTTACCAAATGAAGAAAACGAGCAAAGCGCACTCTTAAAAATAAATAAAAGCCAAAGCGGTGGCTCAGGGCGATGTCATAGGGGAACCCGATTCACCCAAAGGACGGTTGCAGAGCGAACCTATAGATGTTTTTCAGGCTCCAAAAATAACCACAAACAGACGATCGTTGATTTGTGAAATACCAAAGGGGTCCTGAATTTAAAAGAACGGTCGCTGTGCGCAATAATATTCATGGCGAGTTTACTCGATCTGTTCGTATCCTGCCAGTTCGCCAAATATACATTAAAGAATTCTTTTATGTTTACATTTTAGGAACCTTTTCAAAGCCCTGACAAGGAATTTCATATACAAAGGACACTTCCCAGAATGAAAAAATCTTTGTCAAGCAATGTTGGTTCAACGCGGAACCATACAAGCCAGTAAAGTGCCGTTATCTTTAAGAGTGCGGGGCCAATTTCGAGTTGCCGACTGAACAACTTGATGTATTGTATCGTTCATTTGTTGCTTTACGGTCCATTTTCTCCTTGCGGTGTCAGTCTGGACTTCATTGTCCTTTCCTGTGCTGTCTTTTTGTATTTCAGTGTGAAGCTGGGGTTAGCGCGGCCGCTTCACAGATCTGTCGCGTCCTGGTCGCCCGATTGTTGTCCCCGTTCGCGCTGTGTCTGCTAAATCCGACTGGCCGGTGAATTAAGCTTAAAGGGACCAATTCATACGCCGATTAATGTTGACTAATGTATGAAAAGGCGTGATGAATCACAAGTGTATAGGCTCGCTAACTGGTTTAGTTCCATCTTCAATTAAATAATAATAATGATGATGATGATGAGACGTTTTAATATAGCGTCTTTCTCATGCTTTGAACTCTTACTCGGTTATCATGTAATCGATTTATTTTAGCCATTCTGGTTCGATGTCACAGCTTGAAGTCGGAAAGCAACCCTGGACGGGCTGCCGCTCATCGAGGCTGTGCTCTTCAGAATGTTCTTGATGGAGACTTGTTCGAAAGTTTGCGTTGCCGATACGAAATGAAGGTTAGCCTATCTGGAGACCGAAAGACCCTGCAAAAATCAGGCGCCTCGGATGCCAGCAGGATTAGGACGTGCAGCATACAGACATACGCGTTTTAGATCGCCTTCAACCTGGAAACATTTCTATAGCACCCCAAGTGACAGACTCGCTCAGAGATCCGCAATGTTCGCTCGTTTATTTTTTCATTTGGGTGAGCTGCGCAGTCAGCAGATGTGGGAACACCAGCGGCAGAAAAAGTTCAAATAGGTATTGCACGGCGTGTGTAATTAAAATGTCATTGCGTTTTCAAATGCATGTAGCTTCTTCGTCCCTACAGATACACGATATTATAAATTATAACTTGCGGCGGCAGTGCCCAAAGGAGACAACGCTGAGCGCTTTCTGGGAAACGATTTTGCATTCTGTTCTCGAGAATAGATGGATAGAAAAAAAAGGCATTAAAATAGATGACTGTGAAGGGCAGTATAAAACAAATACACAAGGAGATGGATAGGAAAGGCACTATAAAAGAGGTAACGCATTAAAATAGGTAGAGAGCGCGAGAAAGAGTCATGGACCGGAAAGGCGCTATAAAACGGATACAAAGCATTAAAAAGACATATATATATATATGAAGGCATAGAGATGGATTGGAAAGACACCATAAAAAAGGTAGATAAAACGCATTAACAAAAGACAGATATGAAGGGCAGCATAAAACGGAGAGAGAGAGAGAGAATGGCACTAAAAATAGATAAAAATCATTAATATATATATATATATATATATATATATATATATATATATATATATATATATATATACTGCGGTGGGTTGGCACCCTGCCCAGGATTGTTTCCTGCCTTGTGCCCTGTGTTGGCTGGGATTGGCTCCAGCGGACCCCCGTGACCCTGTGTTCGGATTCAGCGGGTTGGAAAATGGATGGATGGATATATATATATATATATATATATATATATATATATATATATATATATATATATATATATATATATATAAAGGGCAGAATAAAACAGATTCCTATTGAGATGGATAGGAAAGGCACTATAAAATAAATGAATAAAAAGTATTAAAAACTAGTCTGCTATGTAGGGCAATGTAATCTAGATACATAGTGGGATGAATATGAAAGGCACTATAAAATAAATGAAAAACATTAAAATAGACGTATATGAAGGGCACTATAACTCTATAACTATAGTGATAGAGAGATGGGAAAGAGCACTATCAAATAGGTCGATAAAACGCATTAAAAGAGACAAATATGAATGGCAGTATAAACTAGATACAAAGAGAGATGTAAATTGTGAATATGTGAATTTCCCCTTGGGATTAATAAAGTATCTATCTATCTAAAGGAAAGGCACTATATAAAACAGACAGATATAAAAGGGCAGTATAAAAAGATGGATAGGAAAGGCACTATAAAATAGGTAGCCTTTGGAAAAACAGTATAAAATAGATAGGAAATGTATTCTAAAATAGGCAGATAGATATGAATTTTGGTACAAGACAGATAAAGAGAGAAATGAAACACAGAAGGCACTATGAAATAGGCAGCCAGATAGTAGATGAGAAAGGAAAAATGGCGTAGATAGGAAAGAGATATACAGTCCGACAGATTGTTAGGAAGGGCACAATAAAATAGAGAGGTAAAGACATGGTAGAAAGGGAACTTAAATAGACAAGAAAGGTAGGGCACTATAGGATAGAGAAATATGAAGGGCAGTATTAACCATATACAGAGAGATGGATAGGAAAGACACTATAAAATAGGTAGCCAGATACAGAGATAGGAAAGACAGTATACGATCAATAGATAGATAGAAAGGGTGCTATAAAATAGATATGTAGGGCATAGATATAGAGAAATGGATAGGAAAGGCACTATAAAATAAGCAGCCAGTTAATAAGATTGAAAATGCAGCATAAAATAACTAGTCAGATAAACATTTAAAAGGAACATAACAAATGCACAATTTAGAAAGGAAAAGCAATGTACAAGAACAGTATAAAATGAATACTTAGAGAAATGGATAGGAAAGACACTTTAAAATAGACAGCCAGCTAGACCGCAGGAAAGGAACTCTAAAATAGACACACAGATAGATGTTTAGGAAAGGTAATATTAAATAAACAAGTAGAAAGATACGAAAAACGATACACAAGGGACGTTCATAAAGTTTCCGCACTTTTATATTTTCGTTGGAAACGGTGAAGGCAGGATGAGTAGTAACTGGGCATTAAAAAGTTGGTACGGCGCTGGGAAAATTGCCCCGCAAATGATGGCGACTACAGTATGCAGAAAAGTGATGTCATTTGTTTTTGAAATTCTCAATAAATAGAGTTAGATAAAAGTGCGCAAACTTTCTGAACGTCCCTGACATAATAAGAAAAGTACCTGCATAGCAGATGGCTACGTAAGGAAAGGGCTATGCGATAGATAGATAGATAGATAGATAGATAGATAGATAGATAGATAGATAGATAGATAGATAGATAGATAGATAGATAGATAGATAGATAGATAGATTAGAAAGGCGCTATACAATGGACAGATGGATACATTAGGCGCTCTATAAATCACAGATGGATGAACAGATACATTTAGAAGGACAGATGGGCAGATCGAGAACTTTCAGTGTGAGTCGCCAAATGTTAGACGGACTACCGCAGGTTTGGAGATAAACGCTTAAAGCTCACTTAGCGCACAGAGCGCTTTACATGTCTAAGAAATTTTCAGAGAAAAAGAAAACATAAAAAGCGTGAATCCACAGATGAAAATAAAAAACCAGCAGAACTCAGAAAGCCTCTGGTGCGTCAGGGCTCGACTTACCTTCTCGTTTTTAAACTTTGGTTCCCAGAGTCGGTCGGCTGGTCTGTCGGTCGGTCGGTCGGAGCAGATGGAGCCGCGGCTCATGAACAGGGTTCCGTACTGTTCTGTCTTACTGTGTGGAACTTCTTTGCAGATTTCCAGTGCCGCCCCTTAAATACCCCGCCGGCTGCTGTCGGGGGTGTCATCTGTTTACACAGCACTGACGCAGATGAGAGATCACCACATGCTTTACTGCGTGCTATCGGGGCACGCACGATATATGCGCATCACTCCAGGGGACTTAACTGGAGAAATCTCCTACACACTTGACTCCGCCGTGTTTTAACGACCCCGTGGGACGGAAGGATTATCTTTGGAAACTGCCAACTCAGGATAGCCCTTCACACGTTTTGACAGCCAGACAAAAGCTCACACTATATATTATATGCTCCTTTTAAAGCCTTTATGATGTCTTCAAATATTAAACAGAGTTCCATAATAAATTTAAAAGAGCCCTAAAGGACCGTTTAAAAGCTAAGAAGAACAATATAGAAACGTGCTGCGCGTCTTGCGCGATTGATCCAAACAGCCGAGTGACATCGCGGGGGGTCTCATTTGTGGTTCTAAGCTGGCACTCTCTGTGCAAGTACAGGTCCGAGAGTGAGTTAGTCTGCCCTGCAATGGACTGGCATCCCACCTAGGTCGATCCATTGGGACCCCAAATCAGAGTAACCCGTGCACATGATGGGTAGGGTTTGTTTCTGTTAGGTGGAATTTTAAACAGCAGACCATAACGAGCACAAGAGACAAATCATGAGAGAGAAGTGACAAGACAAACTTCGTGTTATCAATTTAGAATCAAATAAAGGAACCCGATTGACAGTGAGAATGGCTGAAGAGCAGAATCGGCATCAGGGAGGAAAAACGACATAAAGAAAACAAACAAACAAAACGCTGGCCGCGACCATTTAAGAGATGCCACCACCCCGGGGACACACAGACAGTGAGGCTGCCCGGTGTTGCGGGCGATGTGGCACTTTACTGGGTTGACAAAAATACATTTTATTCTGGGAAGGGTCCTTGGCATATGAAGTGGAGTCTTTGGGGTTTTGCTGCCGGTCAGGTGCGACATGTCTGACGAGTGTCGTAGACGTCACGCGCTCTGCAGGACGCTGGTTCTATAATGGCGCTTGACTGGCCCGTGTGGTTCCTCATAGAACCCTTGCTTCATAGAGGAACATTTCGTTATCTGCATATGACGTGAGTTCCTTGGGATTCGAGAAGGTTCTGAATGTGTGGACGAAATAGAAAGCCTCATGTCCAGTAGGCTATGGATACACACAGATCAAGGAAGGCCGATGTGAGTCTGAGTGATTGTCTGAGTCCTGTTAAAATCAGGGACCCTCTGGCGCTTCACAAAGCTGTTATCATCTGTTCGTGGAGCATTTATGGAACATGTTATGGATGAAAATAAAATCTTTTTTTTTTCTGGAACCTTCTTGTGGATGGTTCTTTTGGGAACCAAAAATGGTTCCCGTATGGTGTTACTCTGAAGAACCGCATTGGCACCTTTATTTTCAAGAGTTGAAGAGAAACTGAAGGACATGCAGTCTTCTGTGTGGGACATCAGTGAATGGTTTGGAGAAGCATAGAGGTTTGCAAATGGCATATTGATTTGGAGAAGATGCCACATCATGAGGTCTGAAGATGCAGGGTAGAAAAAGGAGGACCAGAGGAATATGTGAGGAAATGAGGAGTCGGGTTAAAGGCAGTTTTGGGGTAAGAGACAAGACCCCAGTTAGAGGAGGTCTGTACCAGGGGTCTTTTTGGAGTCCTGCTTTTGATCTGCTTATGGAAGTATTGACTTATGGGATAAACAACCAATCCATCGATGCAGACTTTGTGATGATGACATTGTGTTGTGTAGCACCAGAAACGAGGAAGTTGGGAGAATAGAGAAGAACTTTGGAAGATGGAGGATTGAAGATAAATAGGAAGAAGAAGACAGAATATCTGAGGTGTAATAGTGATCAGGATTCAGAAGTTAGCCTACAGGGAAAGAGTGGATGAGTTTAAATATAGGATCAGTGGTAGACCAAGATGGAGAATTAGTAACCCATAGAGTGTTGTGTGGATGGAACAATTGGAAGAATGTATCATGGGAGTATTGTGTAATCGTGGAATTAAGACAAAGGTTAAAAGACCAGCCATGATGTATGGAGCTGAGACATGGAAAGTCAAGGAGGAGAAGTTGGATGCGGCAAAAATGAGAGTGTTGAGATGGATGTGTGGAGTTACAAAAAAGAACAGAATAAGAAATGAGACAATTGGAGGTACAACAAAAGTGGAGGGGATGAAAGTATAGGAAAGGACGCTGAAGTGATATGTACGTGCACTGAGGTGAGACAATGAAGATGTGGGTCAAAGAGTGATGATGGGAATGGAAGTCCAGGGAAGGAAAGGCAAGGGAGGCCAAAGCAGAGGTGGATGGATAAACTCAAAGAAGATCTGAAGGAACAGTCTGACTGAGGAGGAGGTGCAGGGCCGAGTTGTGTGGAGAAGGCTCTGATCAAGCACATGGACCCCCATATAGACGTGGGACAAGATGAAGAGGAGGAAGAAGAAAGAAAAAAGCAGAGAATCTGAATAAGTAGGCTCAGTAACTGCACATGGAGGACAAGCAGACATCTAGGTTCCCATTTTTTGCTGAAGAAACTCCAGTGGTCTTACAGCCGACGTTAGTTGTTCTAAATGGTTCTTTTACTGGGTGGCGTGGTTCCTCGTAGACCATTGCTGGACAAAGACCCGTCGAGATCTCCTAATAATCTTTATATAAGGCGATTAAGCAGGATCAAGAAGACCCGAACTTAATACCATTGTACAAGGGTCCTTTTATAAGGAAGCCACTGTAATTTTATTAATCTGCTTTCATCCATCCACGATGATTTACGGAGCCAGTTAGAAATCGAATCATTCCGGAACCTTCTGATTCTGGTTTTAGCGTCCTGCAAGACCATTTTGGCGCCGTTATTTATGTTTAAGTGTGCACTTCTGGTCGTTTTTCTTGTTTGGTTAAAGTTGGGGGTTGTGTTTGCTCGTAAAATAAAAAAAAGAAAGAAAAAGAAACATCTGCATAAGGAGACTTGATCGCCTGCAGATCTGATATCGCGATCAATACGCAGCGCCGCCGGGCTCTGGTCGGTTTGCTGCTAATTGGCCCTCGGAGGAAAAGCCACCGCACCGCCATATCTGTAATTGTTAGCGTGGAGCGAAGACACACAATATTAACAAACAAACAGACAAATAAATAAATAAATAAATAAATAAATAAATAAAATCGGAATCAGAGACTGTTAGCGTCAGGCATGCGTGCCAGCAGTGTGCTCGGGGATGAAATGGCGTCCTGCCCACACTCTTAATAATAATAATAATAATATACATGTTATTATATAGCGCCTTTCCCATGCTCAAGGGTCCTTTAACTGCACTTTACCGGGATCGTTTCTCACACATCCATTGCTTGACAAAGTGACATTTCTTTCTTGATGATATACCTGCCGTATGAAACGGAGTCTGCGGGGCTGGAAGGCTCTGGTATCATCCGCTCCCGGTTATTTACGGGGCCTGTTGCGGGTCTAAATAACTGAAGATTCTTTTTGGGGTCGTCATGCGGAAAGTTCTTTTGAGAACACAAAAATGGTTCCCCCCTATGACGCAAAAGAACGGAAAACGACGCGCGGTGACTCAAAATTGACCCTGCACTACTGGTTCTGTGATAGCATCACTGGACCGACGGTGTGGTTCTTCTATAGTGCCATTGCTTGACTAAAGAACCGTTCCAACCTGGGGAGGCTTCTCTTCATTTTGTAACTGTTTTTCTGAGATTTTTAAAGGGTCCTAATGGGTGGACAAAACAAATCATGTTTAATATTTAGTCAGGTTACCGACAGATCAAGAAAGTGTGTGTGAAGCAGAGTTCTTTTCAAATCACGAACCCGAAACTGGATGTTTGGGCTTCAAAAAGGTCCTTAATATGCGGGAAAAACACGTTTAAAATCGAGAACCTGAAATTGTTTTTTGGGCTTTGAAAAAGTTCCTAATAGGTGGATAAAGTAGAGTAGACTATACCTGGCTGGATACTACAGATCAATATATTTAATATTTTATTTATTGCATTTATTTCACAAACCATCTATCCATGCTTATTTATGGAGTTCATAATTTTTTTAAGGAATTTTCATTTGGATAGTTCTTTTGAGAACTTACCCCACATGGCACCCCTCTAAAGAACCACTTTGGCACGTGCAGGACTGGCGTGGCTGGCAAAGGCGTCAGGGCTCTGCCACTTTGTGATGCCTGTTGGGATTGATGCATGGCAAGGCGGAGCGAAATGCGCAGGCGCAGTTGAACTTGGAGGCGTCCGTGTTAAGACTCCTGTGTTTATTTGGATGAAAATCTAGAAATGCAAATGACATAAAGAGAGAAGGAGTGTGTGTGAGAGAGAGGGAGAGGTGGGCTATCTGGAATCGAGTCTGTGCTCTCATATGCAACAATATAACGGGAAGGGCACTACCTCCCGAAACACGTGAGTTAGAAATGCAGGCGCTTGATGGCATCGCTCGCCCTGGGTGTATTTTAGACAATTTTAGACAAGGTACGTGTGGTCGATGAGCAAGTTTTACATGGATTATGGGATGTTTGGCGCATATTATTATTTTTTTAAAATGCATGAATGAACTCCATTCCACTTTGCGATCGACTGGCACCCCGTCAAGGGACTGATCCTGCCTTGTGCCCCTCTATGGTCGCAGCACTCGTCTAGAGTTATAAAAAATGGACGGATTAACTTCACTGTGGACTTAAGGTTGCTGACCAGTCAATTATAAGAATCCAGATATTGTATATATACCATATATGCTATGAATATTTTTTATTTGTGTGTGAAATGTTTTGTGGACATACGCTAGTAAGAATTTCATCGCACATGACAATAAACTTGACTTAAATTCTTTAGTGAAGACACCAGTTTAAATCTGGCAAACTAACAAATAATTAAGAAATCTGCTAGATTTATAGATACATATACAACGTAAAGAAATAAAAGTTACAGAGCAGCGTATGAAGAGCGCAAAATGTGTGCGCCGCTTTCGGGGACGCGCACCTTACTGAAGCCGCACACGACAAGCTGCGCGCTCCCGACGCTGCGGCGGCCTCCTTCCACTCAACCGCTGTATGTCTGAAAAAAGAGTCAGAAGAATGTCTGTTTCGGTGTGTGATGGCTTAGATATGAAACAAAAGAAGGAATATCGACAGAGACGCTGCAAACCACCGCATTATAGGCAGACAACATGCGTTACAAATCCGGAAGGTCGTACTTCATCCTCTTTGACCTGCTTGAAAGGTAGCGGCGGCTGTTCAATGTGAAGAAACTCCAAGTGTCCATTCATTTTAGAGCTTACTTTAGGATTTACAGGACCTACGGGATCTGGAGATTATCTTGGCAGAGTCCTGAGCAAAATTCGTGCGCAATTTAACAAAGGAGTCTGTGACTCAAGACGGCTTAATCTACTAAACTGTACTTTACTGTACAATCAATCAATCAATCAATCAAACAAACTTTATTTATATAAAACCTTTCAAACAACTCAAATACAATTCAAAGTGCTTTTCAAGTGATTAAAACAACACTTGTTAAAAATGAATGTATAAACTAAGTCTATGCATAGCAAAAGAAATGATCCATCTCAATAAAAGGATAAGTGTCAGAGTGTCTGTCTTTGTGTCCGTCTGGTTGTGGTGTTTCTGCAATTCCAACATATGATGCCTCACAAACATCAATGCTGCTTTTATGAATCCCATATGAAAGGGCATATAAAAGAGAGATATGTATTGCATTTCTCATTCTAACGGGTGGCGCATCATAAACATTTTTAGTAATACAATGTTTTGCATTTGTCATTCCCATAGGTGGCACATCACAAACATTAACACTGCTTTTAAGAATCCCATATAAAATGGCATATAACAGAGACATATGCATTGCATTTCTCATTCTAAAAGATGGTGCCTCACAAATATTAACACTGTTTTTAAGAATCCCATATACATTAGCATATAACAGAGACACATGCATTGCATTTATCATTCTAACAGATGGAGCTTCACAACCATTATCACTGCTTTTACAAACCCCATATGCATTGCATTTCTCATTCTAAAAGATGGTGCCTCACAAATATTAACACTGTTTTTAAGAATCCCATATACATTAGCATATAACAGAGACACATGAATTGCATTTATCATTCTAACAGATGGAGCTTCACAACCATTATCACTGCTTTTACAAACCCCATAACAATTGGAATATAACAGAGACATGCATTTCAAATTGTAATGCTGAGGACTATGTTGATTATTTAGATTTCAAGTCATCTTGCACAGCTGGTATTAAAATGTTAAGTAATTTTTGGTTGTAAAGTCAGTATAAATACTGAAACCATACAATTAAAAAATACATTATTTCAGATCGTAGATCAGTTTCACTTTTGGTGTTTCACATGAGCCATACTCACATGTCAGACTGAAAATCCCTGAGGAGTGCACGGTTCCTCTTGAGAATTCACAGGAGTCCTATGTGGATTTCATAAAGAAGAGTTGGACCCCCTTTGAAGATTCAAGCGAGTCATAAGTGGATGTCATATCGAAGAGGTTCACCCTTGGAGATTCACATGAGATGCATGAAGAACATGCGGATGACAGAAGGGAATATCAGGGGCTGGGAGCAAAAGATCACCATAGCCACCCCCTTCCTACTCTGTTTAACAAAATGGCATGGCTTGGTTCAAGTGAAAGATACTGTTGATGCTACAGCTTTCAAAGACATGTTATATAAATGTGGCCTTCCAACTTTACAAACTTTAGCAAAAGTTTGGTGAAGGCCTCTTTCTGTTCCAGCCTGCACAAAGCCAAGTCCATTAAGAAATGGAGGAACTCAAGTAGGCTTCACTTCACAGAGCCCTGACCTCAGCCCCATTGAACACATTTGATCGATGAACTGGCACTCCGATGGTGAGCTGGGTCTTCTCGTTCAACATCAGTACCTGACCTCACAAGTGCTCTGTTAACTGAATGATCACAAATTCCCACAGACAGACTCCAACATCTTGTGGAAAGAGAAGAGTGGAGGCTGCCAGAAGGGGGTAGAGGACTCCATATTACTGTCCATGCTTTGGGAATTTGATGTCCAAGAAACTCATACAGGTGTGACGGTTAGGTGTAGACAGACGTTTGGCCATATAGTGCAGAAACAAATTTGAAACTTTGTTAATAGCAACCTACCCATCTCCCCTCATCTTTCACTCCTGTCTGTCCCTGAAGTGGTACTGCCTGGTGTTTAGGAAGGTTCAGAAAGTGTATTAAAATATGAAGGAACTTACCTGTTATTGATATTGGAGAATGATGGGAAAAGCAAAAAAGAAAAGGAGTCCAGGCATTTATAAAATAAAGTCTATTTAATATGCAGCAACTATATATCATATAGTGTAGCGGCTCCCAAATGTTTTCTTTTCACGGTGCATTTAATGTTTCAAGCTTTTTCCACGGCGCCCCAAGTTAAACCAGAGTATAGATTATCGTTCTATAAGGTGGCTTGCCGCGATTAGTTATAAAAAAATAAACGCGAATTATCAAAAATGTTTAGAGTATCAATTCTTATGGTGCACCGTATGTTTGAAAAAAGGGCCAGTTTTCCGAATTAGTTGACTATGATGACTGACCGGTTCAAATGAAATATTCATTGATGTCTCTGTACATTGTAAGTTATTCAAATCACAGTCATTTACATTCTTTTTACACTCAAATTAATATCATTGTTAAGAACCAGCAAAAATCTTCTATTTGAAAAGATGCAACAACAAACATCACAAAAATTACAATTTGGGAATAATTCGTGAGACGGATGAGCCTGTAGTTCACTTCACGTCTTTTCAAATCTCGGAATCATACATGGATACAGAAAACCCTCATTTCCTGTTGTACGTTGATTGTCGCACGGGATTTCCGTTTTTTATCACGGCGACCGTTGGAGACCCCACTTCGCATAAATATGATGTCGCCAAAGGAATGAAGATTCGCTGAGCTTTACAGCTTAACTGCAGATCTTCATCTTTTACTGATAGCCAAACGTCCGTTAAGATCCGTGCTGCCAAATTTTACCTTGAGCGTATTGACACAAGACAATTCAATAAGATTTTCTTCTTCTGCAGACATAAATTCAGATCCATACGCATCAACGGCTTGTTTCCTGATGTCTGGATGGATGAGTTCATTCGGGTACGTTCTTAAAATGATTCTGCTCGGTCTCGTTGGTGGCGCATCATCCATCCATCCATCCATCCATTTTCCAACCCGCTGAATCCGAACACAGGGTCACGGGGGTCTGCTGGAGCCAATCCCAGCCAACACAGGGCACAAGGCAGGAAACAATCCTGGGCAGGGTGCCAACCCACCGCAGGACACACACAAACACACCCACACACCAAGCACACACTAGGGCCAATTTAGAATCGCCAATCCACCTAAGCTGCATGTCTTTGGACTGTGGGAGGAAACCGGAGCGCCCGGAGGAAACCCGCGCATCATTTATCTCTCAATGTATAAAATCCAGGGTCTGTAGGTCTGTCCGCTTTTCACGAGAGAACTACTTAACGGATGTATCCATCCATCCATTATCCAACCCGCTATATCCTAACACAGGGTCATGGGAGTCTACTGGAGCCAATCCCAGCCAACACAGGGCACAAGGAAGGAACAAACCCCGGGCAGGGCGCCAACCCACCACAGGGCACACACACACACTTGGGACAATGCACCTAACCTGCATGTCTTTGGACTGTGGGAGGAAACCCATGCAGACACGGGGAGAACATGCAAATTCCACGCAGGGAGGACCTGGGAAGTGAACCCTGGTCTCCTTATTTTGAGGCGCTGTCACTGCGCCACCGCAGTGGATTTAGATGTTTTTTTTCTGTAATTTGCTTGAATATTCCAGTTGATTTTGAGACTTCTCTCATTGCACTAAGTATCATAGTAGCTTTTGGCACCGATTTATTTGCGTTAATGCGAGACAGAGGATGCAGTCTGAAGGGAGGGGAAAGCATGACGTCAGGAGTGGGGAGCCGGGCAGGACCCTCCTCACTCACGCTGAAGTCGCTGTACCTTTCGCCATGCGTGTTGAAGCCTGAACCTGACCCAGCCACCTTTTAAAGTTTGCAATTCTTCACTGCTTAGCAAGCGGAGCCACAGGGGACAGTTATGAATAAACGGATCATAGCACTGGAGAAACACTTGACTTAGAAAAAGGGTTGGATTTTGTTATTATAACAGTGGTATATTATTTCTATAGATCACAGATCACTAATAGGCGGACCGCGGTCCGGGTCTGGACCCAGACTCTGTTCTGTCCGGACCCAGGCATATCATTGAGTTTTATTTAGTTTTGGCGGAGATTACATTTTTACCGGCGACTGTTTTCTGACAGTGTTTCTACACCGCTACTCAGTTAAAGGGACCGCCTACGTGTCTCTGATTGGCCAGTACTTGTTACCTTCGTGGGTTCGAGTTGGTTGGGTTTAAGCATGAAGACTGCTATTGGTCAAAGTGAAGGCAAGAATGTCAGCCAATCACAGGCAGAGTAGGGCGGGCCTTCACTGAATAGAGAATAGTGATGGGAAGTTCGGATCATTTTACCGACTCGGACTTTTGAGTCTCTTTCAGCAAAATGAGCGAATTTTTTTTCGAGTCATTTCGTTCATTTTAGCAAAATATAATTAAAATGTTACCTGTTACCTCCCTAACACATCTACTGCTTACACAAATGTTGATCACACTACAAACAAGACAAAACTATAACGCTATAAGAAACAGAAAATATTAATTCATTGTTTACCTGGGTGTTTAGTCTATGATTCGCTCACCTCGCCTCTTATCTGACAAGTTTTCGGGTTTGAGTCGTTCGTTCATCACGTGAACATCTCTATTAGAGAAGCGGAAAACCTGCATTCTGAGTGAAAATAGCTGGCACTCTTGTGGCAGCGGCAGTGACATGGAGAGAAAAATATACAGGAGTGAGAAGACAAGACAGAGAAAAGCGGTGAAATGGTCAATGTGCCATGGCTTTTGCTAAACGGCGGAAGCTTGACACTAAAAACTGGGCTTTTAATCCGGAATGGACCGAGGCGTTTATGTTCATACTTCCCGTTTGAAGCTTCAAACCGCTGTGTCTCATCTGCTCTGAGACGGTGGCAGTGGTTTAAAGCGGGAATGTGAAACGCCACTATGAAACTAAGCACAAAATTACATTTGAGAAAAGTTACCCACTAAATTCGCCAGTTAGCCTACAGAAAATAAGCGATCTTAATGCCAACTAACGATCAGTCAACGAGGATTTGAACACATTCATTTACTGGCCAACAACTCACTAACGAGTCTTCCCTCAGAGATGCGTGGATTTTGGGACGTCACAAAAAAAACATTCAGTGATGACAATCTTCACACATGCATGAGGATGGCACTGACACCATTCCAGTCCAGATTTAAAATCCTGGCAGTCCAAGTAAGAGCTCACTGGTCTCACTGAACAAGAGAAAGTAGGCAGTGGGATACGAGGGGAAGAAGGAGGGGAAGATAGGTTCAGTTATTTAAAGATGATCAGATTTACTGTGAAACTGGTTACGCCTGCTCAGTTGTGCACATATTAAAAACTCTTATATGAGCCCAAGTCTTTTTTTTTGTTGAAACGTTAAAACTTATTATTATTATTATTATCATTATGAAAGTACTTATTATTTATAATTCTCAGTTGAATGTCAAAGTTACCTTGCTTTTACTTACTTTTACTGTTATTTATTTTTTCTTATTTTATTGTATGTAGCCCTCCAGAGTCCAGAGTTGCACTGAAAATGAATGAAGAGCTGAGTTGCAAAATCAGCTAAGTATAGGAGGCAACGTTTTGTGAAAAGGAGAAATGACTTCAAAATAACTCAACACACGGCCATTAATGTCTAACAACAAAAGTGAGTACACCACTAAGTGAAAAATGTCCAAATAGTGCCCAGTGTTGATATTTTGTGTGGCCACCATTATTTTCCAAAACTGCCTTAACTCTCTTGATCATGGAGTTCACATGAGCTTCACAGGTTGCCACTGGAATCCTCTTCCACTCCTCCACGACGACATCACTGAGCTGGTGGATGCTAGAGACCTTGCGCTCCTCCACCTTCCGTTTGCTCAATAGGGTTTAGGTCTGGAGACATGCTTGGCCAGTCCAGCACCTCTACCCTCAGTTTCTTTAGCAAGGCAGTGGTCGTCTTACAGGTGTGTTTTGGGGTCGTTATCATGTTGGAATACTGCCCTGCGGCCCAGTTTACGAAGGGAGGAGATCATGCTCTGCTTCAGTATGTCACAGTACATGTTGGCCTTCATGGTTCCCTCAATGAACTGTAGCTCCCCAGTGCCGGCAGCACTCATGCAGCCCCAAACCATGACACTCCCATCAGAATGCTTGACTGTAGGCAAGACACACTTGTCTTTGTACTCCTCACCTGGTTGCCACCACACACGCTTGACACCATCTGAACCAAATAAATTGATCTTGGTCTCATCAGACCACAGGACATGGTTCCAGTAATCCATGTCCTTAGTCTGCTTGTCTTCAGCAAACTGTTTGCTGGCTTTCTTGTGCATCATCTTTAGAAGAGGCTTCCTTCTGGGACGACAGCCATGCAGACCAATTTGATGCCATGTGCGGCGGGCGTATGTTCTGAGCACTGACAGGCTGACCTCTGCAGCAATGCTGGCAGCACTCATACGTCGATTTTCAAAAGACAACCTCTGGATATGATGCTGAGCACATGCACTCAACTTTTTTGGTCGACCATGGCGAGGCCTGTGCTGAGTGTTAAACCGCTGTATCGTCTTGGCCACCATGCTGCAGCTCAGTTTCAGGGTGTTTCCAATCTTCTTATAGCCGAGGCCATCTTTATGTAGAGCAACAATTCTTTTCTTCAGATCTTCAGAGAGTTCTTTGCCATGAGGTGCCATGTTGAACTTCCAGTGACCAGTATGAAAGAGTGTGAGAGCGATAACACCAAATTTAACACACCTGAGACCTTGTAACACGAACGACTCACATGACACCTGTGGGAATGGCTAATTGGGCACAATTTGGACATTTTTCACTTAGGGGTGTACTCACTTTTGTTGTTAGACATTAATGGCTGTGTGTTGAGTTATTTTGAAGGGACAGCAAATTCACACTGTGATACAAGCTGTACACGGACTACTTTACATTGGAGCAAAGTGTCATATCTTCAGTGTTGTCCCATGAAAAGACAGAATAAAATATTTACAAAAATGTGAGGGGTGTACTCATTTTTGTGAGATACTGTAGATCGGGTTTTTTTCTATAATTTGTTTGAACATTCCATTGATTTTGCGACTTTCTCATCGCGCTATATCAAAGTTTGCTTCTGGTATTAATTTATTAGCATGAATCCGAGAGAAACTCATCGGGCTGCGGGGCCCTCCTCACTCACGCGTCTGCCTTATGGAAAATAAAATGAGTATATTCATGTATTAGCATAAATAGATACAAAACGTATAAGCATTAACCTTAATGCAAGCATTAGTACAAGTCAGGCATACCAAGCAAATGGTTAAATAAAGGCGCATGCCATATTTCTTTTTTAATTAAAGCTTAGCTGTAGCCACCAATATCTTATCAACTTGAGGGACAGAGAAGGGGGAGAATGACAGACAGAGGCAGCCCAAGAGCGGAAGAGGGGGAACCCCAGCAAGCTCAAGGCCGACCTAAAAATAAGCAAAATCAAAGGGTAAAGGCAAATGATAAAAAATAAGAGACATTGGTGGTACCCATGAAAACTTGGGAAGCCAGCTGCGGAAGGGGATCAGAAAGAGCAGCGAATGAGCTGTCTTGAGTGAGGTCAGCATGATAAGAAATGGTGATATAAACTGTGATGTTTGGCCTGTTCGGGGATCAACTCGATTTGGCCTAAGTGGGTTGAGTCTGCGTTATTGTTTTATTGCACTAAAGCTAATTATCCTCTGACTCCTACAGCCTTCTTTCCAGGTGAGAATCTCTGGTGCATCTTCTGCCTCGACAGCCTCAGGGAGCGTAACCTTAACTCCACTTAGTCAGCGAATGAGACAACTACTTAACGGATTTAGATTGCGTTTATTTTTCAATAATTTGCTTGAACATTCCGGTTGATTTTGCAACATTTCTCATTGCGTTAAGAATCACAGTTCGCTTACAGGAGCGATATATTCGCGCTAATCCCGAGGGGAGGAGGAAGAGTGACGTCAGGAGTAGAGAACTGGGCGGGGCCATCGTCACTGTCCTGTGTCACTAATACGTGGGCGGAGCCACTGGGGATAGCTAGTACAGTAACATTATATAATTTTCACTATTAGTTTATTTCACTGGTTGGTCTGAATGGCAGGCAGCAGGCCATCGGGAAGCTCCCGCTGATTGTAAACGTCAGTCCGGCTCTGCATGAAGCCTTCTTCAGGTTTACAGAAATGCACCTGAAGGACTCACAGGTTGTGAGAAACAAGATTCTTTGGTGTGAGGAAACCAACATTGAACTGTTTGGCCTCGATTCTAAACATCATGTCTGGAGGACAGCAGGCACTGCTCATCACCTGCATGATGCCATTTCAACGGTGAAGCGTGGGACTGAGAGACTGGACGAGGTTGAGAAACAGCTGAACGGAGCAAAGCGCAGAGATACAGTTAGGTCCATAAATATTTGGACAGAGACAACTTTTTTCTAATTTTGATTCTGTACATTACCACAATGAATTTGAAATGAAACAACTCAGACGCAGTTGAAGTGCAGACTTTCCGCTTTAATTCAGTGGGTGAACAAAACGATTGCATAAAAATGTGAGGCAACTAAAGCATTTTGTGAACACAATCCCTTCATTTCAGGGGCTCAAAAGTACTTGGACAATTGACTCTTTGGCTATTTCATGGGCAGGTGTGGGCAAGTCCGTCGTTATGTCCTTATCAATGAAGCAGATAAAAGGCCTGGAGTTGATTTGAGGTGTGGTGCTTGCATGTGGAAGATTTTGCTGTGAACAGACAACATGCGGTCAAAGGAGCTCTCCATGCAGGTGAAAGAAGCCATCCTTAAGCTGCGAAAACAGAAAAAACCCATCTGAGAAATTGCTACAATATTACGAGTGGCAAAATCTACAGTTTGGTACATCCTGAGAAAGAAAGCAAGCACTGGTGAACTCAGCAACGCAAAAAGACCTGGACGTCCACAGAAGACAACAGTGATGGATGATCACAGAATCATTTCCATGGTGAAGAGAAACCCCTTCACAACAGCCAACCAAGTGAACAACACTCACCTGGGGGGTAGGCGGGCGTATCGATATCCAAGTCTACCATAAAGAGAAGACTGCATGAAAGTAAATCCAGAGGGTGCACTACAAGGTGCAAGCCACTCATAAGCCTCAAGAATAGAAAGGCTAGATTGGACTTTGCTAAAGAACATCTAAAAAAGCCAGCACAGTTCTAGAAAAACATTCTTTGGACAGATGAGACCAAGATCAACCTCTACCAGAATGATGGCAAGAAAAAAGTATGGAGAAGGCGTGGAACAGCTCATTATCCAAAGCATAGCACATCATCTGTAAAACACGGTGGAGGGAGGCAGTGTGATGGCTTGGGCGTGCATGGCTGCCAGTGGCACTGGGACACTCGTGTTTATTGATGATGTGACACAGGACAGAAGCAGCCGAATGAATTCTGAGGTGTTCAGAGACATACTGTCTGCTCAAATCCAGCTAAATACAGCAGTCAAATTGATTCATGATACAGATGGACAATGACCCAAAACATACAGCCAAAGCAACCCAGGAGTTTATTAAAGCAAAGAAGTGGAAAATTCTTGAATGGCCAAGTCAGTCACCTGATCTTAACCCAACTGAGCAGGCATTTCACTTGTTGAAGACTAAACTTCAGACAGAAAGGCCCACAAACAAACAGCAACTGAAAGTAAAGGCCTGGCAGAGCATTCAAAAGAAGGAAACCCAACATCTGGTGATGTCCAGGAGTTCAAGACTTCAGGCTGTCATTGCCAGCAAAGGGTTTTCAACCAAGTATTAGAAATGAACATTTGATTTCCAGTTATTTCATTTGTCCAATTACTTTTGAGCCCCTGAAATGAAGGGATTGTGTTCACAAAATGCTTTAGTTGCCTCACATTTTTATGTAATCGTTTTGTTCACCCCACTGAATTAAAGCTGAAAGTCTGCACTTCAACTGCATCGGAGTTGTTTCATTTAAAATTCATTGTGGTAATGTACAGAACCAAAATTAGAAAAAGTTGTCTCTGTCCAAATATTTATGGACCTAACTGTAGCCATCACAAAAACCTGCTTTAGGTCACTCTGGACCACAGACTGGGCTGAAGGTTTACCTTCCAACAGGACAGGACAAAGCAATGATGACACAGGAGTGGCTTAGGGACAACTCTGGGAATGTCCTTGATTGGCACAGCCAGAGCCCAGACTTGAACCCAAGCAAACATCAACCATTAAATTCTGCACCCCAGGATCAGAGGTGGGGCCCATATGGGTTAGTACACTGTTACTGATTACCTGTGTGGCGAGACACCCCTCTGATGGAAGGATTGGGGGAAGACAACATTTGCGAGGCATTACCTCCCCTGGGACGCAGCCCTCCTGGGTGGGTTCGGCACCATGGATTCCCCCAGGGCATGCTGGCAGTTGGAGTTTGACTCAGCCCTTTTGGGTTCTGTAGGGGCTGCCAGGGGGAGCTGCAGAGCCTTTTCTTGAACTTCCATCACACCTGAGAGTGATTCCAGGTGATGCTAGTGAACCACCTGGAGCACTCCCAGGAGCAACATGAAAGGGGCCGCCTCCCTCCCTTCGGAGGGCCTGAGTCTGGAGCTCTTGAGGAGGAGTGGAGGTGGAAGGACTGGTGGTAAAAAGACTGTGGCATGGAAGTACTCCAGGTGTCCAGGGATCTTCTTCCGGCAGCACTTCCAGGTGTGTCGGAAGCACAACGTAGTAGGGATGTGCAGGTTCTGCAGCGCTGCCTGGGGGCCACCCATGGAACCCAACAGGGCTGTAGCAAACTCCAGCTCAAAACATGCCATGTGGGAAACCAAGGTTGGGGGGGGGGGGCACTGCCCTCTATAAATCCCTGAAGACACTCTCTCCACCCCCACCCTCGGCTCATCCATTATACAGGCGTCCCAGTTGGGCAAGGGCCCCGGCCGTCCACCACACACTTAAACCCACAAACTATGAAAGAGTCTGCGTGGGACAGACAGGGCAGATGTAGAAAGAAGGAAGAAAGAGACAGAGAATTGGGGAAAATCAGGAGCGAAAGTCTGTGGAGGAACAAAGAGGAGGATTAGGAGTGTGAGTCGGTGCCCTGAACAGGAGGCAAGACGGCTGGGAGGCCTCGCGGTAAGCGAGAGGAGTGGCGCTCAAGGGGGCCATTCGTGTTGAGCGATTGTGAGGAGCAGGAGTGACCTTGGGGTCTGAGGATCGTGTCAGAGGGGTGAGAGTGGGACGAGAGAGTCAGGCTTTGGCCGTCCCAGTGGTGGTTGGGATGAAAGCTGATTAAAGGCTCACTACACTTTGTTGGCGTCTCAGAATGGGACACTGAGGCTCGCAAGTGAATAGAGTAAGAAGAGAAAATTGAAATCCGTTTTTTTGTACACCACTCTACACTTTCTTTTGTATTAAATGAGTATGAATTGTGGAATTGCAACGGCAAGTTTAGAACACATGGAGGGTGAGGAGCAAATGCGCTCTCTCCGCTCTCTCTCTCTCTCCCCGCTATAAAACGTAACGTTCTTTCTTATCCAAATATGCACTTTACCTGTGTGTGTGTAAAGAGTGCTGATGAGATATGAAACATAACCAGTAGTCAATGTGCATGATGCCAATTGAATAGTGAATAAGCTGCTCTTTGGGGTTCATATATTTGTCAATCTGACTCTGAAGGAGTCACCAGCCATGAACCTCATCGCATGTGACAGCGCTAACGTGACAAACGACGTCCTGAGAGATGGAAAATGGCATCACAGGGACGTCCCAGGAGTTCTAGAGCACATCAAAGTTTAGGGGTGTCTGCCGGGGGCTTAAAAGTGCCTTCTTAAGAGACGCGTAGTGAGTTTGGATTTGGGAGGTGATTCAGGACAAAAGGCTTGACCAGAACTGAGCACAATGGCCGGAATTACCCGAGGAAGGGACAGGAGAGCTGTGAAAGGGAGGGCTTGTGATGTTACAGTGTCTATTAGTGGCCTTTAATTTACCCTTTTTGCCTTTTGACTTTGAGTTATTCCCCCCTTTTTGCCTTATTTATTTATTGCAACAAAAATATTCTTTAAGGGTGGCACGGTGGCGCAGTGGTAGCGCTGCTGCCTCACAGTAAGGAGGCCTGGATTCACTTCCCGGGTCCTCCCTGCGCGGAGTTTGCATGTCCTCCCTGTAAAGGACACATGATGCTTGAATCACATTGACTTTTATTTTAAGTTATTGGGTGTCTTTGGTTTACAAAATTAATTGTGCAGTTTTTGGCTACATATGGGGTTAACAAATAAGCACCTTGCTGAAAAGTGAACAAGGTATTCATTTTTCTGTGTTATATGTAAAACAAAAGTTACAGATGTTTATGTTAAGTTATTTAAATGCTTTTTTATTTTGTACTTTGCCTTTATAGCTCTTATGGTGTGTTTATGAAACAAGGTCACAGAAACGGTCATAAACATTCATAAACCATCAGTCTGAGAGTTGACCATCATTCAGCCGGGGTCGCTACACTCCCCGTGTCTGCGTGGGTTTCCTCCCACAGTCCAAAGACATGCAGATTAGGTGCATTGGCGACCCTATATTGTCCCTAGTGGATGTGTGTGCCCTGTGGTGGGCTGGTGCCCTGCCCGGGGTTTGTTTCCTGCCCTGTGTTGGCTGGGATTGGCTCCAGCAGACCCCCGTGACCCTGTAGTTAGGATAAAGTGGGTTGGATAATGGATGGATATTCTTTAAGACTTTAGCTTTCTAAGCTTTGCTTTATGCTCCTGGCTGGCTCAAGAACACCCCCTATCATTCAGAAGTGGGATTTGTGCAGTTTGTTGCTTCACCCAGTTAACAAATGTTTTCCCATCATAAATCTGGCACCATGACGTTAGTAATAGGAAAACGTTTCCCCTTTAATATTTCCTCATATTTGCGTTTATCGTTTGGATTCCAGGGGTGCCCAACTCCAGTCCTGGAGGGCCGCAGTGGCTGCAGGTTTCCATTCTAACCCTTTTCTTAATGAGTGACCTGCTTTGCTGCGAATTCATTTTATTTGACCTGCTCTTGAAGACTCAGACCCCCTCAATTGCTTCTTTTTCCTTAATTAGCAGCCAAACAATAATGAGATACAAAATGAGCCAAAACAACTGCTATCCATCATACAATATCTGAAAATAAAGAAAGATGAAGGTCTCAGGAATGTTGATCTGCTGAGGTCCACAAAACATATGACCAGCGCTCTTAGAAAAGAGGAAAACAGCAATGTCTGAAATGTCTGCTATTGCACAATGAAAGCAGCAACAAGCCATGGAATTAAAGAACGAGTTTAATTAACGACAAGACTCAGCGCCTCATTAAGCAACTGGTTGGAGTGAAATTGGTTGGAGTTTGAGGTCCTGACTTAGTTGGTGTTCTGTTGGCTCCCTCACTTCACATTTCACTTCTGTTTGGGTGTCATTTAAGGTAAAAGCATGGGAAAGGCGCTATATAAATAAAATGTATTATTATTATTAAAGAAATGAAGCAATTCAGAGGAACAATGAAGAAATTCAGGGAAACATTTCTTAAAAACCAAGTCAATTAAAATGAATTCAAAAGAAGTTCATTAGCAGCAAAAACAGATCACTAATTAAGAAAAGGGTTAGAATGAAAACCTGCTGCACTGCGGCCCACCAGGACTGGAGTTGAGCACCCCTGGATTTGACGAACGCTTCGATTGTCTCTTTTTTTAAAAACAAATATGCCACCAGGGGGAGCCAAACACGCACTCCGGTGTGGCACAAAAAGCCTTCAGTCTCCTTGACTGACAACTGCGAACGCAGCGGGGGCAGAAATGGTCACAATTAGAAAATGACAGCGAAACACAGCAATCCTGGCAGGTAATCCCATCTGTGTCTGAGCGGTCCTGCACAAATCAGGTGGGACCCCGCAATTACGCCTGATATTGCGTGCTACTCATCACACTGATTTACAGACTTCTTAGCCAGGATTTTTTCTAAAACTTCCCTTGTGAAAAGGCTGAGTGTCGTTACATAACAGGCTCCATCTTCGTTGTCATGAAAATTTTAAAAACATCAGAGTCCTGTAATGGAAAACAGTCGTATGAAACAAATATTGTCCTCGTTTGGATTTTCTGGTGCTTTCACTCTTTAAAACACTTAGCGTGATCAGATCTTCATTCAGATTCCAGTTATATGTAAATATTATATAATATTAGTAATATGTAATATAGTACATTTGACTAAATGACGTTCTTCTCGTTTATTTAAAACCAGTAACGACGCACTGCATGACTTACAGTTTTCATCCTCTTTCTTTCTCTGTACGTTTAGCATTCGTTTACTCAGAGGTTGATGCACTTGCTCCTTCCTGAGCAGCTCTTCTCTTCTACACCCTAGCAGCCCACTTCTTCTCTTCTTTCGTCGGCATCTTTTCGCATTAAAACTGATTAAGTCTGCGTTTGTGTTGCAATTACTTAGTACGTTTTCCTTAATTTTTCATTAAAGTTGGCACTTAAGTTTTCGATCTGACCCCAAGAATGATTTAAGATATGAAGAGGTAGGGGAACTGACGGCGAAAGAGTTAAGAGAATGAGAACAGCGCCTGTACGCATGCGCCGCACGGCCGCCTTCCTGGCCGATGCCGAGAGTTGATTCTACAATAAAATAAAATAAAAGTAAAAAGAGGAATAGCCTTGGAGGTCAATCATCACATCGATAGCGGACAGTAGACATCATGTAGTATATGTGTACCAAGTTTCAGGTTAATAGTTCAAACGGGTTGCGAGCGACAGGTGATTTAAAATCCTGGACAGACAAACGAACAGCCACAGTAGCGTATTACCAGTGCAGGATTTACGTATAAGCTACACAAGCTATAGCTTAGGGCCCCCAAAACAAATTGTCCGAGTGAGCAATTGTCATATATACTTAAATATACTACAGCATTATTTGTCCCAATCAGGCCCGGCCTTAGGAATAGGCGAAGTAGGCGACCGCCAAGGGCCCCGGCGTCCGGGGGACCCCGGATCGACTCCTTGGTCTAATTTTCACGCATTTCACAGAGCTTCCAGGGGGGCCCCTGGACCCCCCTTTCGCCTAGGGCCCCATAATACCTAAGACCGGGCCTGCGTCTTACCAGTATACGGAAGCTCTGAACCGCACAGTGAAAAAAAATTTGGCACAACCCTTATCTCGTACGTATGTGAAAATATCTTGTACATACGAGATACTTTCACGTTCGTACAAGATACTTTCATATACGTACGAGATGTTTTCACGTACGTACGAGATACTTTCACGTACGTACGACATGTTTTCACGTACGTACGAGATAAAGTTACATTAAAATATTACAAAAGTGCGCTTCGGGGCTACCTAATTATGCCTTTACCAAGGCTCTGGCGCTTCAGTTTGACGTCACTTCCAGCTCTTGTAGTGCGGTGATATAAAAAAGCAGACGGCTGGGCTTTTATTTATTAAAGGAGTGTGGGATGGTAGGAGATGGATTTAACCGCAGCTTGCAATACCTGTGACGTATGTCAGGTACTGCCCAGAACGTCAATCACGAAATGCCCATCGCATACCCCGTTACACTATGGTTAAGATTTGCTTGTGGGGGGGTAAGGGTTTGGGTACGTGCTTTGTTTACAGATATTCGTCTGACCACTCGTACGGAGCACCTGAGGAGATATGGTGTTTTTTTCTTCCTGGGAAACAATTTAGTGCGTACAACTTACTATCTCATGCCCACCATGTATATATATCGTGCCCACCATTTACCATAGCCTGTGCACCAGGTGCTTTAGGGGTCGCACCGGCCAATACTGCGTGTGCTCCTCATACATTCAGATGAGCACCAAATGCCATCGCGTGCTACTGTACATCATTTTCTGGAAACAGGACATACAGTATCACTGAACAGTCTGATGTTTTCCTCACACAGTTACAGTCCACAGAAATGGATACTGGCAAGTTTATAAAAGCAGGCTATGCATTCAAGCCCAGATCGTTAAATCCACGAAGCAGCGCCGCTAACCACTGCACTAATTTACAGTAAAAGGAAATGACATTAGTTAGCCATCTACTTACTAGCTCGCAGCTTCTTATTCACACAAGGTACGAAAAGAATTCATATTTTACGTATTGAGTACATGTGAAGTTTATGCAGTCCAATGTGGGTTCACTATTTTAATGCACGTGATAAAATAATAAAATACGAGATAAGGGTTGTCCCAAATTTTTTTTTACTGTGCGGTTCAGAGCTTCGGTACCAGAAACCCCCGATTCTCTAAAGAATCGCAAATCCAAGAATGTCAATTACTTTCTGTTCCCTCCAGTCTTTGTAGGGATGTAAGATCATGAAGGGTGGGAGCGTCCTAGGAAAGTTTTCATTTAATGAAATAAATATATATGCAGTAAAGCTGTTTCCTTTTGGAGTCATGAGTCGTTTGGTTCTGGTGTTTCAGAAGCACGTTGTAGACGCCTTCGTTCATTGTTTTTATCCATGCAGTCTCGTTTTTGTTTTTCTATGGGTGTGATGTTAGCTAGAAGTCGTTTGCTGTTAGGAATCCTAATTGAACCGCTGACCGCAGGCACTGTGGAGTAGCTGACTGCTGGCACTGTCAGTAGTCACCACTACCTCAAGTTTAAATACATACACATATATAGACAGACGCCGCATTCACTGTGTTTCCCAGTAGACACGATACGTCAGCCTTATTGCGAGTGGCAAAAGTGCCATTTAAACTAATACAGTAGACGTGGACACCGGGTTTTCTGATGAAAAAACAATAACGTTTAAAACAGTATCGTTTACATACAACAGATTTTGGCGAATCGTTTAAATGCAATTATTTATATCCATTTACACACTAATAATGGCAATTATTAAATAATAATAATTATAATTATTATTATTAACCATTCATCCCATATAAGTAGCATTTCGGGGACTGCCTTCTTCTATCTTCGAAACATTTCCAGACTTTGTCCTGTTCTTACGCAACACAGTACTGAAGTATTGTTTAATGCCCGAGTCACCTCACGTATAGATTAATGTAATGGTATTCTATCTGGCATCCCACAAAAACGTATCAATCGCTTAGAACATCTTCAAAATTCTGCTGCCAGGATAATAACCTGCTGTTGTAAATCCACTGAACATATTACACTTATTCTCTCTCAACTTCACTGACTCCCTGTTAACTACAGAATACAATACTAAATACCGCTCTTAACATTTAAAGCTCTCCACAACCTCACTGGTCTCCTCCAGACTTACACTCCTCTCGCTCACTCAGATCTTGAAATTTGAGAGTATTCAGTCTGAGCATAAAATGATGGTTGTCAATTTCAAACTGTGTTTCCTCAATGTGCTCCTTGAGAAAAAACATCATCAAGTTTGAGAAATGTTAACAGCTAACAACAATCTACATAGTTAGTGACTAAATACGTTTAGCCAAAACGTTGTTTGGAGGCTCACTTGAGCACATAAATGCATAGCTTTGCTAGCTTAGCCTGGCTTAGCTAAAGTAAAGATTATAAAACGGGATTTTCTAACGGCCAAATATAACCAAAACGATTGTTCAGCCTTACCTATGAAATGTAATCCCCCGGGATCTGGTGTGGAGCGTACAGCGGTTTGTACAATCCCAAGCAGCACATTGTTCATGACTTCACTCCACAGCAGTGCCATTCACAATATGGAGGCGATGTTGACGTACGATTCTGCTAGTCATTAGCGTCTAGTTATTCTTTGTCAATGTTTAAATATGTCATCATGGCAACTTGTTGGCGTGCACGCTTTATGTCAAGTTTAGTTTACAGGTTGTGTTGTTTGGGTGCCACTTACTGACTTTGGGAAACCGCTGAGTTTGACTGTTGGGCGCTGTGCGAGTGCGCGTGAGCTTTTGGCACGGGTTGCGTCTGGCATCCGTGTATATATACAACCTTCGTAAGCATTACTAAACAAAGGTTTTATATGCGGTGGTGTGCGCGTTCGGGCGGAGATTGTATTGTGACCTGGGGGGTATTTTTCGTACGTGGATTACTCGCTTAGCCGGATGTAATTGTTGACGATTTGGCCTGATCCTGATCTGTCGGTTTTTCGAAACTCTTGCTGGAAGTGTTGTCATAGCAACACATCCAAATCCGCAAACCTGCTCGGAGCAGTTTGTTCTACGTAACAAGGGTTAGTTTACACACGTGATCAGTGACGGTGCGTGGAAGTCATCCAGTCATGGCTTCGCCGTTCATGAATGAGCGACCAATAGATATTGGTGCGCAAATTATACGAAGAGAATTTCATATATTGAGGGTTTTGCGTGATCGGCAAGATCCTTTATTGCCCCCGGAGGAAATTCTGTACGAAAGATACCGCTTTAGCCGAGGGGGAATATTGAACCTCAAAGATTTATTATCTCCGTATATTCAAAGTCGAACTCGCCGAAGTCGGGCTCTCACAACCACACAGACAGTAGGCATTGCTTTGAGGTTTCTTGCAAGCGGCACTTTTTTTATATACTGTAGGCGATGCGGAACATCTATCGAAAAGTGCAGTTTGCCAGGCAATTCGTAAAGTCTGTTTGGCTCTGAAACATTTCCTTCGGGTTTTCATTGTGTTTCCTGGACACCTGCGTGTGCAGACACAAGAGGCGTTTCATGCCATTGCAGGTATTCCATAACGAATCTCACAATCAGCCTAACATTCTCATTACCCAGGGTTTCCAATTGTGATTGGGGCACATGGGACTGATCAGAGTGGAGTTTGATCAAACATTATTTGGAAAATGTACCTCTCCGCCTGATGAATAATCAGACACAGTGTCTTCATCAAATATTTGACCTTCGTCAATATCTCGTTGGTCAGACACAGGTTCTAGGAATATGACATTCCCTGCAACTGACCCAACAAAAGAGGGCTATATGGAACATACCTATGGCACACATTGAGGACAAATATATGCAATGACCATCCTTTACCTGAAATGAAGTGACCACTGCATCCTGCCACTGATTCTGAGGAGGAGCTTCCCCCTGGAATGCCCTCAGAAACAGGGCGATGGGCATTTTGCTGGAGAGCCAACTCTTCTGCAGGGGTTAGGTCTGGACCGCGGGGACCTCCAGCTGTTTTTTACTTGTCTGCCTTCTTATTAGCTTTAAAATGAATGTTCTTTACATTATATATGATTCTTTATGTCATCAATTCTTTAAATAGTTATATACCAATATTTACCAGTTTGAAGTATATTCTTGTACTTCACTTTAACCTGTTCCCGTGTTCTCCTTGTGCTCACATTGGATCTGGAATTATGACATATTAAATAATAATTAATCTGACACATAGGAAATGAAACGCTGCATTCAGTAAGTACAATGCACACGCATTTCATTTGTCTGCCAGTTTTTGCCAGCTGTCTTTTCTGGTTTTGCAGTGTTACCCCTTGTGCATATTAAATCTTGAAATTTTTCATGTCCTTTGAATGAAAGGTCTTGCTCCGCTTGTATGGAAAAAAAACTGCGCCCGTTCTTTCGTCATTTTGTTGCAGCCTATCAAAGACTTGCTGATCATCTTTTCTAGACTCAATATATATGGGCTTTTCAATCAGCGCGGGCGCGCGCATTCATCTCGGATGATTAGATCCAGCTACACTAATCTAATACACGGCTGCGTTTGAAAAACCGACTTATCTGGATGAGTTTCACTGGCATTAACTCATCTAAGATGAGGCACCTGATCTCGGATGGTTTAAGCGACGTACGGAAAATACCCCCCTGAAGTTTAGTTTACAGGTTGTGTTGTGTTGTTTGGGCGCTACCTACTGAGTCTGGGAAGCCGCTGGGTTTGACTCTGGGGCGCTGAGTCGCAGTGCGCGTGCGCTTCGATGCGTCCTGCGTCCGTGCATATATACAACTTTCGTTTAGTAATATAGATATATAAAGAATAAGGGGCTGGGTGAATCCTTGCTCACCCAGCTTTAATTTTTTGACATTTTTTTAAGGAAATTCACGGCCAATATGTATGTGGACTACCCAGCCATCTATCAGTGATCAGATCTTCTGACTTTAATTCAAGATTACGCAGATCACAACCCTAGCCTTACGCTTTAGAAGTCGGACAGAATTCGGCCATACCTGTAGGCCAGCCGAACTCAGAATGGCTCTTGGGCTGATCACTAACAAGAACAAACAATAAACTGACAACACCATGCTCCATACACTCACACACACGTTTATTTGTATTGATTATCCATTGACCAACCGAACCCTGCTCTACAAACGTGCTGCTACACACATTTGATTTATCAGCCATAAACTATGTGTTTATTTTTTATAACCAACAAATAAAGGGAAAAGAAGTAAATTAAAAAAATAAAAAATAAAACTGGTCACTAATTAAGAAAACAGTTGGAATGAAAACCTGCAGCCAGAGTAGCCCTTCAAGAGTAGAGTTAAGGACAGGGTTAACCGTTAGAACATTAGAACAGTCTGGATGAGGACAGGCCATTCAGTCCAACGAGGCTCGCCAGTCCTGTCCACTTATTTCTTCCAAAAAAAATCAAGTCGAATTTCTAAGGTCCCTAAAGTCTTACTGTCCACCACACTACCTGGTCACTTATTCAACGTGTCTGTGGTTCTCTGCATGTAAAGAAAAATTTCCTAATGTTTGCGCGAAATTTACCCTTAACAAGTTCCCAGCTGTGTCCCTGTTGTACCTGATGAAATCATTTTAAAGTCACCGTCTCGATTCATAATTTTAATAATTTCAGTCAGGCCTCCTCTTCATCTCCTGTAAAGGCTCCGCTCTTTTAATCTTTCTTCATAACTCATCCCCTGTACCCCCGTAATCAGCCTTGTCGCTCTTCTCTGGACCTTTTCCAGTGCTGTTATGTCCTTTTTGTATCCTGGAGGCCCAAGCTGCACACAGGACTCCAGATGAGGCCTCACCAGTGTGTTATAAAGGTTGAGCAGAACCTCCTGTGACTTGTACTCCACACATCAAGGCGCTATATAACCTGACAGTCTGTTAGCCTTCTTAATAGCTTCTAAACAATGTCTGGAAGTCAATAGCTTAGAGTCCACAATGACCCCTAAATCCTTCTCATAAGTTGGGCTCTTGATTTTCAGACTGCCCATTGTGTGTTCAAACCTCACATTTTTACTTCCTATGTGTAATACTTTACATTTACTGACAGTACATTAAATGGTTAAAAGGCCCAGATCTTTTAATTTTTCCTCATAACTCATCCCCTGTAGTCCTGGACTCAGCCTAGTTGCTCTTCACTGAACTTCTTCTTGTGCTGCTATGTCTTTTTTAATAGATTGGACACTAAAACTGCACCCAGGACTCCAGATGAGGCCTCACCAGTGTGTTATAAAGCTTGAGCAGAACCTCCTGTGACTTGTACTGCACACATCAAGGCGCTATATAACCTGATATTCTGTTAGCCTTCTTAATGGCTTCTGAACACTGTCTGGAAGTCAATAGCTTAGAGCACCGGTCCTGAAACTGTGGAGGCAGTAACAAAAAAGGGGACGCAAATGTTGCCAAATGTGGCATAATTTCGCTATTCTTAGGGAAATTGTAAACTTGTAGCAGTGTATCGGCAGCAAAAAATATAGGAATAAATTTTATTTTCAAAAAAATGTTAGGGAGGCACGATTAAAACTATATGAAAACTCGGGTCGCAAATACTTAAAGGTGGAGAAACGGTGGCTTGGAGTCCACTATGACTCCTAAATCCTTCTCATAAGGTGGACTCCCGATTTTCCGACTGCCTGTTGTGTATTCAAACCTCACATTTTTACTTCCTTTGTGTAATTCTTTACATTTACTGACATTAAATCTCATCTGCCCAAGCCTGTATGCTATCCAAGTCCTTCTGTAATGATATAATGGATTCCAAATTACCTGCTAATCCACCTATCTTGGTATCATCTGCAAACTTAACCAGCTTGTTACTTATATTCCTATCTAAATAATTTATATTTAATAAAAATTGCAGCGGCCCCACACCGCCCTCTGCTGGCCAATTCTGATGAGGTTCCTCACACCGTTACCCTCTGTTTCCTGTGTCTTAGCCAATTCTGCACCCACCTACACACCACACCCTGAACTGCCACTTCTTTTAGTTTGATGCCCACCCTCTCATATGCCACCTTATCAAATGTTTTCTGAAAGTCCAGATTAATAATCTCATCTGCTCCACTCTGGTCATATCCTTTTGTTGCCTCCTCATAGAATTCCAGCATGTTAGTAAAACACGACCTCCCTCTTCTGACCCCACACTGACTGTTCCTAATACCTCCTGTCCTTGCCAGGTGTTGCTCAGTCTTATCCTTAATAATTCCTTCCATTAATTTTCCTGTGATGCCCGTTAAGCTTACTGGCCTCTAGTTACTTGGATCTGCCCTGTCACCTTTTTTATATGATGGGATGATATTTGCCATTTTCCAGTCCTTCGGAATCTCCATAGTGTGCAGTAAATTCCTAAAAATATGAGTCAAGGGTTTATATCTGTACTCTCTAGCCTTCTTAAGAACTCGAGGGTAAATATTATCTGGTCCTGGTGAGTTGTTTGATTCCAGCCCATTTAATCTGAGCAGCACTACAATTTCCAAATCCCTCAGTAGCTCCTTAGTAGTCCCTGTTACTGCTCTGAGGTTATCCACTTGCTCACTTGTGAAGACCTCTGAAAAATGTAAGTTATGGGCATCCGCTATTTCACTGTCTGTATCTTTTAATTCCCCTTTACTATTTCTGATGCACTTGACCTCTTCCTTGACTGTTCTTTTACTACTAAAATACTGAAAGAATCTCTTAAGCCCTAAGCCTGCTCTAGAACTCCATGAAGCCCTAATGTAGCATTTCTTAACCTTTAAGTATTTGCGCCCCGAGTTTTCATAGGTTTTAATTGTGCCCTCTTAACGTTTTCTTGAAACCCTAATAAAATTTATTCCTATATTTTTTGCTGCTGATACACCGATACAAGTTTCAAATTTTCCTACAAATAGTGAAATATCGGCACATATGGCAACATTCGCGTGGGGGCGCACCCCACACTTTGAGAACCGCTGCCCTAATGTTAACTCTCTTATATTAGGTTATTTGCATTATTAAGTTATTCATTCAGTTAATATTTATTATTTATCACATATTTAAAATTCTACTAATTCATTCATTCAATTTCCACCTTATATCTAAAGCCGAGCCACAGGGTCACCAGTCTTAGCAGTGAGACCCAAACATCTCCCTTTAACTCGCCCGTGCATGAGAACTCATACTGTGGGATCCTAAGGCATTCCCAGTCCATCTGGGAGATATAATCCTGCCAGCAAGCCCTGGGTCTTCCCCAGGGGATCGTCCCAGCTGGTTGTGCCCATTAAACCTCCACATCCAGGAGGCATCTGTTTCAGATGCCCAAACCACCTCAGTTGGCTCCTCTTGATATAATGCAAACCCATAAGTTGAAAAAGAGTACCTCATCTGGTATGGGGACCACTGGAGCCAGGCCTGGGAGAAATGCCCACAGGTTAGCTCCTGGCAGCCGGGCCTATCATGGAGCCGGGCACAGCCCACAAACGTAATGTGGGACCCACCACTGGCAGGAGGAATAGGGGCCGGGTGCAATGTGACCTCAGGTGGCGGGTAAGGGCAGAGACCCAGACATATAAACTGACTCTAAATTCTGTTAATGATTTTATATATTTATAAAGTCATACATTATTGTTATTGTCCTTTAATATTCTTCTTAAGAGCAATGCCATGGAGTTTAGCAACTAAGCAATTCACTCCACATTGTGCTGCATGTATAATTTGTATGTGACAAATAATATTTGATTTCATTTGATCATTAATAATGAAGCATACAAAGGCAATTTAAATACAAATGTACGTGCAGTAGCATGTAGAACATTTAACCTACATTCAAATATATTTAAATATTATTTTTAATATGAGTATTCAAACCCCAAATTTTAGTGTTAGTTGACAACCCTAATATAAATATAAATATATCTTGTCACACATGAACGTCTCAGGCTTGCCTTCCAGGCTCATCTGAGGTAAGCACTACTACTCCGGGACATGAGGGGGCGCAGTAGCTGGTGGTAACAACTCTTTTTTCATCCCACAGCCCTAAGAAATTGCTCATGGAGGGGAACAGACTCCACCCCCTGAGGTTCATCTACTATAAAAGTGAGACACTCCCAGCATGCCGTGTCTCACTCAAGAGAGGGCAGAATGGTGACAGGCACAGCGACTTGAAATTGGCGCACCCGAGAAAAGACTGAAGAAGCCACTTGTTTAATTTTTGATTGACTTGTTTTTTCATTTTGCTTTATTGGGCACGCCATTGAGCATCTGTTTCTGTTCAAGGACTTTGTAAATATTAAAAGGGCCAACTCGGTTGGTGCTCCAACACTTTTGTGACCAGTGAAATTCCCTTGGTTGACAATATATTAATGAATCCCATACAAAATATCATATGACAGGGGCTTATGCATTGCATTTGTCATTCCAACATATGGCACATCACAAACATTAACACTGCTTTTTCAAATCTCATACCAAATGGCATATAACAATAACAAATGCATTGCATCTGTCATTCCAACACATGACACATGACAACAACAACAACATTTATTTATATAACACATTTTCATACAGATAATGTAGCTCAAAGTGCATTACATGATGAAGAAAAGAGAAAAAAGACAGTATGAATTAAAATAAGACAACACTAATTAACATAGAATAAGAGTAGGGTCCGATGGCCAGGTAGGACAGAAAAAACAAAAAAACTCCAGACGGCTGGAGAAAAAAAATAAAATCCGCAGGGGTTCTAGGCCATGAAACCACCCAGCCCCCTCTGGGCTAACAATGCTTTTACGAATCCCATACTAAATGACATTTAACAGAGACTTATGCATTGCATTTCTCATTCCAACAGATGGCACATCAGAAACATTAACACTGCTTTTACAAATCCCATTTCAAATGGCATATAACAAAGGCATATGTACTGCAATGTGTGTGGCAAATGTTAACATAGAAGGCTGTTGTTGGTTAAAATATAAAGTGCAATATAAATAAAATTTATTATTATTATTATTATTACATAGCCCATCCTGGATGGGTGGCACAGCAGGTTAATGATATTTTAGTAACAAACGCGTTTTGAGCATACAACCTGACCACAGACGTGTGAAATATGTGACATAAGTAACATGAGAATTGTTTTCTTTTCTTCCATGGACCTTTTTCACATCCTTTGCAGTTGTGCAGCACCTTTGGGTTCCATTATATCTTAAACTGTTTCCTTTCGTTCTGCACGAAAACTTGAGCTTAAAAGTTTTGCTCAGCCATCCTTACAAACTACATCACATAACTACGTAACATGAATATAAAAATATAATTTTTCAGGGGGAGTATAAACGTTTCCTTTGAACGTTTCACCTTCTGGTCACGATATATTTTTCCTTTTTGCATCCTGGTGGATCGCATCACATTTGATCATATTTTCACATCAAATTAGGATGCTATATAACACTCGTAAAGTAGCATTTTAATAACCTTTTTACTGGTAAAATGTAGTTTAAAATGACATTTAACATTTTCCACTAAGGATTATCTAAAAGCAGTGCAGCTAAAAAGGCTATACATATCACATTGAAGGCAATCTTCTGGGACTGTGAGATTTGTAAAGTTCTGAAAGGTCAGAGTGCTGCTTAAAAAAGTTTGAACTGCGTTTTTGCACTTATATAACAAATAACAGCATAGGACGGTGCGGACTATCGATTGGTCTTCTCTTGCCCCCGTTTTCTCAGTGCTCTGCGCTCGGATCGACTTAAAGAAATAGAAAGGCATTAGAGACACCTCTGAGGCCGCCGCACTCGGGAGCAATCAGTTTAAAATTCCTCCAGCGATATATAAACTCTCGTTGTGCAGTTGAGGAACTGCTTATAGAACAGAAAAGAGCCTTTCTGTGTCGCTCTGTAGTGATAATGGTAATTTCCACCTCTCCAAAGACAAGAAAGGTTGTTTTTTTTTTCTTGCACTTTTTCTTCCTTTCTGCCAAATTGATTTCAGTGAATTCTCAAAGGTTTCCAGAAATTTTAAAGGAGGGGGAAAGAAAAATCTAAAGCGTCCCCCCCACCGCTCTTGAGTTAAAATTTCCTGCTGGCTTCGACGTGCCGCTAGCAAGCGGACTTTTGTACGCACCGCGGAGAGCTCTGCAGCGCCTGCGCCCCGTGAATTCGCTCTCCTAAAGCTTTGTCTTATTTTGGCAAAATGCAGAGGGTTAGGTTGTTATTCAAATTAGCAAAATGAAGAATGTGTTCAGTGACCTTCTATCACTCAACATTCTGGGCTCGAGTCTTATTTGGTTCACTACAGGGGGAATATTTTCTATATTTCAAGTCTTCCATAAATTATATGCGTCTGATGCCGTTATTCTCCTTTATAACATCAGTCAAACCCGCGGCAGGTTTATTGTGAGATGATTCTAGAGTCACATATTGTGGGGTCGTCTGCTAAAAGAATTGCCTCAGGCAGGGGACAAAGACCACCCTCTGTGTGCTGGCCTACCAGCCTCCTGTTCTGAAGGTACCAACAGTACATTTAGTCTAAGCCACTGCTGACTTGTAGCAAAAACAAGGAACTGCTTATTGACTGCACCAAAACCCCTCAATGTCTGACCACCATTCAGGGAGTGGAAGCTGAAATGGAGCACTGGGAGGACCTGGGAGTCCACATCAATGACGCTTTGGACTGGTCTAGAGGAACTATAGAAGAAAGGGCAGCAGGTCTTCTTCCTTTGGAGACTGCAGTCCTTTAATGTGGGAAGTGATGTCCTACACATCTTCTATATCTCTGTGATGACCAGTGTGATATGCTGGGTGGGTAACATCAAGAGACACCCACTGAGTCAACAAACTAATTAAAAGGGCAGACTCAGTTATTGGATATACTCTGGAACCCCCTATGGTAGAAGAAGAGGAGAGGATGAAGGCAAAACTGAGTGCCATTATGAACGACGCTACACATCCTCTCTGTGACACAGCAACACTGATTATTACAACAAATTATTAAATAAAAGTGTATCAGGAAACGCTACGGGAGTCCATCCATGGGCAACCGGCTACAGTTAGCTAGAGCTACCAACATGTCTTCAGCCCTGAGCCTTCTAGATCTCCCCTCTGCTTCTGACATGGTCAACCATGAGATCCTTCTTCCCACCCTTTCTGACCTTGAGTCCTACATCTTGGACATATTGTGTGTCCTGGCATTGCAGACATGCACATGGGGGCCCCAAGGATCAGTGCTGGGTCTTCTGCTCTTCTCTCTCTGTACGCCACCTCAGTGGGCCCCACCATCCAGTCCCAGTGGTTTCTCATGTCAGCGCTATGCTGATGAAACTCAGCTGTATCCGATGGTCCTTCCTGAGGACAATGTGGCATTGGATAGAGTCACTATCTATCTATCTATCTATCTATCTATCTATCTATCTATCTATCTATCTATCTATCTATCTATCTATCTATCTATCTATCTATCTATCTATCTATCTATCTATCATATAGTGCCTTTCCTCTATCTATCTATCTATCTATCTATCTATCTATCTATCTATCTATCTATCTATCTATCTATCTATCTATCTATTATATAGTGCCTTTCATATCTATCTATCTATCTATCTATCTATCTATCTATCTATCTATCTATCTATCTATCTATCTATCTATCTATCTATCTATTATATAGTGCCTTTCCTCTATCTATCATATAGTGCTTTTCATATCTATCTATCTATCTATCTATCTATCTATCTATCTATCTATCTATCTATCTATCTATCTATCTATCTATCTATCTATCTATCTATCTATCTATTATATAGTGCCTTTCCTCTATCTATCATATAGTGCCTTTCATATCTATCTATCTATCTATCTATCTATCTATCTATCTATCTATCTATCTATCTATCTATCTATCTATCTATCTATCTATCTATCTATCTATCATGCCCTCCATAATGTTTGGCACAGAGACACATTGTTTCTTGATTTCCCCCTCTGCTCCACTGTTTAAAATTACAAATCAGACCATTCAGACCTTGTGATTAAAGTGCACATTGCAGACTCTCAATTAAGGGGATTTGCCGACATTTCGGTCACACAGCACTTTTTCTACATGCCCGAACCAGGGGCACCATAATGACCGTGACAGTTGGCATCACCGGTGTTTGTGATTCCTCAGGTGGGTTTCATGGCTTCATAAGACCCCTCAGCTTGCTTCTCCCCTTTGGAGTCTGTAGTTGCTGTTGTTCAACATGAGTACAAGAGTTGTGACAGTGAAAGTCAAAGAAGCCACCATGAGGCTGAAAAACAAGAATCAAACCATTGGAGACATCGGTGAAACCTTAAGATGGCCGAAATCAACTTTCTGGAATATCATGAAGAAGAAAGAACACACTGGTGGGCTCAGTAATTACAAAGGAACTGGTAGGCCAAGGAAGACCTCCACTGCCGATGACAGGGGAATCCTTACTATGGTAAAGAAAAAGCCTCCAAACATCTGTATGACAGATCAGAAACAAATTTTAGGGGACCGATATGGACGTGTGAAAGACGACTATCATCAGAAGACTTCATGAACAGAAACACAGAGGACACACTTCAAGATGGAGACCACAAAAACAGGATGGTCAGATGACAGTTTGTGAAAAAGGACTTCAAAGAGCCTGCAGAATTCTGGGAAAAAGGTCTGGTGGACAGATGAGACAAAGACGAACCTCATCAGAGTGATGGCTAGAGCAAAATGTGGAGATGAAGAGGAACTTCCTGAGATCCAAGGCAGACCACCTGATCTGTTAAATATGGCGGTGCTGGGGGGTAATGGTCTTGGAAATGTATGGCTGCCACAGGTACTGGCCCACTTCTCTTCATTGATGATGGAAGTGCTGACAGCACAATGAATTCTGAGGTGTGTGGAAACATCTTTTCTATATAAGAACATAAGAAACTTAACAAATGAAAAGAGACCATTCAGTCCATCAAGCCCATATGTTGAGCTAATAGCTAAGCCATCCTAATAGTTCGTCGAAATTCTTCTTCAAGGTTGTCAGTGTTTCTGCTTCAACTACATGTCTTAAGTGGTGGAGTGGTGGCTCTCAGGCTAGGGATCTGCACTGGCAATCGGAAGGTTGCCGGTTCAAATCCCGTAAATGCCAAAAGAGACTCTGCTCTGTTGGGCCCTTGAGCAAGGCCCTTAACCTGCAATTGCTGAGCGCTTTGAGTAGTGAGAAAAGCGCTATATAAATGCAAAGAATTATTATTATTATTATTAAGTTCCAGTAGATTCCACCAAACTCACTGGACGGCACTTCATCCTACCACAAGATAATGATCTAAACATACTGCTAAAGCTACACAGGAGTTTATCAAAGGAAAAAAATGGAAAATTCTGGAATGGCCAAGCTAGTCACCTGATTACAATCCAACTGAGCAGGCCTTCCATATGCTGGGGAGAAAGCTTAAGGGGACAAGCCCCCCAAACAAGCAGGAACTGAAGATGGCTGCGCGAGAGGCTTGACAGAGCATCACCAGAGAAGACCCTCAACACCTGCTGACGTCTATGACATTGCATGTGAAGGATATGTGACAAAGTCCTAAATATGAAAACAGCATTAACAGACCTGCCATCGCTGTGTGCCAAACATTATGGTGCCCTGATATGGTAGGGGGCTGTGTTCAAAAAGTGTTGTGTGATCAAAATGTCTGCAAATTCCCTTAAATGAAAGTCTGCAATGTGCACTTTAATCACAATGTCTGAATTGTTTGATTTAATTTGTGGAGTAGAGGAGTAAGTCAAACATTATGGGGGGCACTGTAAGTATTCACCCCCCAGTCTAAATGTCACCCCTGCACCAAGGTGGTGATGGATGAGATGAGGCCCGGAGATAAGCTGAAGAGGACTTTGATGGAGGTGGGTACCGAGTATAATAAATGACTGCGTCTGACTCCAAGGGGACACTGGAGAGTGGAGGAAAAAGATTTGGGGGAGAAGTGGCTAACCTGAGTTAACCCCAAAAGTGTCCATGAAACCAATGATTATGGATGAAGGTGATGATGAGACTTGGGCCCCGTCAGCTTGTTCTTGTTTGGTTTCTGTGAGGGAGCATTCATGCGTTGTTATTGTGTGATCTCTTTCAACGAAGTGAGGGTCAATGGGGTGAGGTGATGCAGCTGCTTCTTCACGGCTCCTCGGGGGTCAAACCCCCAGCTCAGTCCCTGTGTGGTGCTTGCATGTGACGCATCCCATTCCACATCCCAAATGTGGATTGACGCCCCATCCAGGCTTGTCTTCTCCTTTCAGGCTGATGATCCTTAGATTGGCTCCAGCACACACAACTTTGAACACAATTAGAAATGAATGGATGCCAATGAAGACTGGGAGGTGAATGGCACCTGACCGAGTGGGCGTTTAGTGCCCTCAGTGCTTTATTTGTTTGGTTGTTTTAGATTTTGAACAACAACATGTCTATGTGGATTCAATTCACTGGGATCACTTGCAAACTGAAGCACATGTTACTAATTACCTTGACTCAATTAAGGTGATGATTAGATACGGTAGATAGATAGATAGATAGATAGATAGATAGATAGATAGATAGATAGATAGATAGATAGATAGATAGATAGATAGATAGATAGATAGATAGATAGATAGATAGATAGATAGATAGATAGATAGATAGATAGATAGATAGATTGCATGCAGCGCCTCCGAAAAACAAGAACAACAGGAATCAGCTTCAGGTGCGTCTTCCTGATTTCTGTTTGCCAGATGTTAGCCTTTTTGTTTTTTCTTACCTCTTTTCCATATAACAGAACAAGAACAGAAGAGCACTTCATGATGGCAATCCTATAATATGTCATAGTCTAACCCTGAAGAGAGTTCTGGTGCTTTGGGAAGGGTGAGATCTGACACAAGACAAGAACCCACTGTAGTGCCCTAAGAGGCGGGGCCACCTGCCAATCAACACCAAGATGAGAACCCACTGTGGTGCCCTAACAGGTGGGGCCACCTGCCAATCAACACCAAGACCATAGCCCACTGTGGTGCCCTAAGAGGCGGGGCCATCTGCCAATCAACACCAAGATGACAACCCACTGTGGTGCCCTAAGAGGTGGGGCCACCCGCCAATCAACACCAAGATGAGAACCCACTGTGGTGCCCTAAGAGGTGGGACCACCTGCCAATCAACACCAAGACCATAACCCACTGTGGTGCCCTAAGAGGCGGGGCCACCTGCCAATCAACACCAAGACGAGAACCCAGTGTGGTGCCCTAAGAGGTGGGGCCACCTACCAATCAACACCAAGACCATAACCCACTGTGGTGCCCTAAGAGGCAGGGCCACCTGCCAATCAACACCAAGACCATAACCCACTATGGTGCCCTAAGAGGCGGGGTCACTTGCCAATCAACACCAAGACGAGAACCCAGTGTGGTGCCCTAAGAGGCGGGGCCACCTGCCAATCAACACCAAGACCATAACCCACTGTGGTGCCCTAAAAGGCGGGGCCACTTGCCAATCAACACCAAGACGAGAACACAGTGTGGTATCCTAAGAGGTGGGGCCACCTGCCAATCAACACCAAGACCATAACCCACTGTGGTGCCCTAATATGTGGGGCCACCTGCCAATCAACACCAAGACCATAACCCACTGTGGTGCCCTAAGAGGTGGGGCCACCTGCCAATCAACACCAAGACCATAACCCACTGTGGTGCCCTAATATGTGGGGCCACCAGCCAATCAACACCAAGACCATAACCCAGTGTGGTGCCCTAAGAGGTGGGGCCACCTGCCAATCAACACTAAGCACTGCACTCTGCTCTATCACTCGGGATGTAGGGAGGCCTTCCGTAGTTCCTGGCGGTTCATTGTGAATGCACTCTGCTGTTGGCGAGTTTCTGTGCTTTTTGTGAATTATTGGATTTCTGACCTTCTTTTCGCTCTGCTTTCTTTTTTCTTTTTGTTTGACCTCACCTTAGATTTCTGAATTGCCTTCGCTTCAGGCAATTCCTTTTGCCTTTTCTGGTCTTATTACTGAACATGGTATAAGAATAAATCTTTCATTTTATAAAACTCCTGTGTGTTCCCTTGTTACTAGCCGGGGTTTGATGGTGGTATCCCCCTTGTTATGGATGGCCAGATTTCCTGCCCGGCTGGGACACTAATATTGTGGAAGGACTGGGGGAGAGAGAGAGAGCATTGAGGTCTGGGCATTAACTCCCCAGGGCACTAGAGGGCAGCCCCCCTGGGTTGCTATGGCACCACAGATTCCCACAGGGCATGCTGGGAGTTGGAGTTCACTACAATACTGTTGGGTTCTGTGGATGCCACCAGGGGGAGCTGTGGAAGCTGCAGAGCCCTACTTTGGGCTTTCACCACACCTGGGAGTGATTCCAGACGTCACTGACGAACCACCTGGAGCTCTCCCAGGTGCTGCTTAATCAGAACCATCAGCCTCTACTTCAGGAACCCGAGTCAGGAGGGAGAGGATGACGATTGCTGGGGGAGGAGTGGAGGAAGAGAGAGAGAGAGGAAGTGTGGGAAAAGAGAAGAAACTCCTATGTGCTCTGTATTGTACTGTGCTGCTTGAGGGAACAGTTTGGGATGCGTTCCCAGTGTAGTGTGCTGAAACTTGTACACTTGAGCAGTGTCTATTGATACATGACAATGACAATCAAGGACAATACAGTTCAGACATAGAGCGGTCACTTCATTATATTATTATCCACCCACTTAACTCTATAAACATTCAATAGACAAGACCCTTAGAGCCACCCTATTAAGACACATAACACCAGTTCTCTGTGACACGTATACAATTTATAAAGTCCAGTCCTCCATAGGCACCTGATGAACAGCCTTAAAAATCGATTAGACAGTTCTTACCTCTTCCTTTCCCAAGAATGCGAATACCAGATTAGACCTTGTTGTCTTCCGAAGAGATGCATCCACTCCCATCATTGCTATATAATCATCCGTTTGAAAGTGAAATTGTGATCCTTTACCTCCTGAATTCTTTTCATCCCCTTACTGGCTTTTACCATTTGCCGTACACATTTGGTTTTCCATTTTCCTGTTTAAACCCCACAATTCCTTTAAAAGTGGCCAAAAAGGAATGACTTCCTGTCTACACAGGAACCCCTTTTTACTCCTCCATGTTACGGGGCAAAACCATTTAAGGAGACAATCCCAACATACACATTAGCATCACACTGATTATTATGCATATAACATTCACACATTGCACACATGTACTGCTGCTACAATCTCAATTATTTACAGTGCATCCAGAAAGTATTCACAGCACATCACTTTTTCCACATTTTGTTATGTTACAGCCTTATTCCAAAATAGATTAAATTCATTTTTTTCCTCAGAATTCTGCACACAACACCCCATAATGACAACGTGAAAAAAGTTTACTTGAGGTTTTTGCAAATTTATTAAAAATAAAAAAACTGAGAAATCCCATGTCCATAAGTATTCACAGCCTTTGCTCAATACTTTGTCGATGCCCCTTTGGCAGCAATTCCAGCCTCAAGTCTTGTTGAATATGATGCCACAAGCTTGGCACACCTATCCTTGGCCAGTTTCGCCCATTCCTCTTTGCAGCACCTCTCAAGCTCCATCAGGTTGGATGGGAAGCGTCGGTGCACAGCCATTTTAAGATCTCTCCAGAGATGTTCAAGCGGATTCAAGTCTGGGCTCTGGCTGGGCCACTCAAGGACATTCACAGAGTTGTCCTGAAGCCACTCCTTTGATATCTTGGCTGTGTGCTTAGGGTCGTTGTCCTGCTGAAAGATGAACCGTCGCCCCAGTCTGAGGTCAAGAGCGCTCTGGTGCAGGTTTTCATCCAGGATGTCTCTGTACATTGCTGCAGTCATCTTTCCCTTTATTCTGACTAGTCTCTCAGTCCCTGCCGCTGAAAAACATCCCCACAGCATGATGCTGCCACCACCATGCTTCACTGTAGGGATGGTATTGGCCTGGTGATGAGCGGTGCCTGGTTTCCTCCAAACGTGACGCCTGACATTCACACCAAAGAGTTCAATCTTTGTCTCATCAGACCAGAGAATTTTCTTTCTCATGGTCTGAGAGTCCTTCAGGTGCCTCTTGGCAAACTCCAGGCGGGCTGCCATGTGCCTTTTACTAAGGAGTGGCTTCCGTCTGGCCACTCTACCATACAGGCCTGATTGGAGGATTGCTGCAGAGATGGCTATCCTTCTGGAAGGGTCTCCTCTCTCCACAGAGGACCTCTGGAGCTCTGACAGAGTGACCATCGGGTTCTTGGTCACCTCCCTGACTAAGGCCCTTCTCCCCTGATCACTCAGTTTAGATGGCCGGCCAGCTCTAAGAAGAGTCCTGGTGGTTTTGAACTTCTTCCACTTACGGATGATGGAGGCCACTGTGCTCATTGGGACCTTCAAAGCAGCAGAAATTTTTGTGTAACCTTCCCCAGATTTGTGCCTCGAGACAATCCTGTCTCGGAGGTCTACAGACAATTCCTTTGACTTCATGCTTGGTTTGTGCTCTGACATGAACTGTCAACTGTGGGACCTTATATAGACAGGTGTGTGCCTTTCCAAATCATGTCCAGTCAACTGAATTTACCACAGGTGGACTCCAATGAAGCTGCAGAAACATCTCAAGGATGATCAGGGGAAACAGGATGCACCTGAGCTCAATTTGGAGCTTCATGGCAAAGGCTGTGAATACTTATGTACATGTGCTTTCTCAATTTTTTTATTTTTAATAAATTTGCAAAACTCTCAAGTAAACTTTTTTCACATTGTCATTATGGGGTGTTGTGTGTAGAATTCTGAGGAAAAAATGAATTTAATCTATTTTGGAATAAGGCTGTAACATAACAAAATGTGGAAAAAGTGATGCGCTGTGAATACTTTCCAGATGCACTGTAAATATGTTATATGGTGGTACAAAAATAGGCAGCAGACAGAAAAAGGTTTGGGGATGGCCACCCCGTATACTGAAAAATCAGCAAAGGAAAAGAATCAGGAGCGGAGTTCACAACTGAACGGACTAACAGGCTGAGTCGGCTCTATAAATATGGTGGGTAGGAGGAAGAGGTGGAGTCAGGGCGGCCGGAACAGGAACTGATGTGGCAGGAAGGTGGATTCTGGGTACCAGAAATGATGTCGTCTGAGTTTGCCGGAAGTGATGTCAACAGGGTGTGGACCGGTTGGTGATGTCATTGAGAGAGAGGGTCCAGTGTAGTGCAAGTCCACACCTCACAAGAACTCACTCAAAGTTCAGTTCACACAGATTAAAATGAACACATTCACGTTCAGAGTTCACCATGTCAATTTTGAACTATAGTTCATGTTCAGTTCATTTTGTATTTTTTAAGGAGTAAATAATATGACCCATGAGTTTACTTTTGTCAATTTTGCATGCCTTATATTAGACTATTACAGTGTTCTTGAATAAAATACAATAATTATGAAGACTTTTTTATTTAAATACACTTTATTGAGTTACACCCAGCAACAAACACGTATAACCATATATGCTAATATTCTCCCGGTCAAAAAAGAAATTAAATCCATTGTCCAACCCGCTATATCCTAACACAGGGTCACGGTGGTCTGCAATCTTGTTTGAGGTTATTTGAGCTGTCTTAATCCAGTTTCGACCTTAGGCCATTGTTACCTTTACTCTCCGTCTCCCGATTGCACCCTCCTTAAAAGTGCTGCCTCCTTGTGCAGTTATTACACAAATGAAGCAAATCGATCGATTGATTTAAACGGATAGTTTGAAAGAATCCAGTTATTAAAGTGAATTGAAATGCCCAAACTGAAATTGGCCAAAGGCTGATGAGGAAGTGAAATTATTTTGTACCTCCTGTCTGAAGTGACGGCTTTATAAAATTTCTCTGATATCAGAAAGCTCCTTTAGTGCCCTTGTCATTTAATTGGTGTCCGTTTTGAACGAATAAGGGTTGATATTGTAGGACCCCTTGGAACCTCTTCATGGCGGTATGAGCACATCCTTGTTCTGGTTGGATTCTGTAGCCCAATACCCTGAAGCTGTCCCACTGAGCATAGCTAATTCTAAGATTATTGTCTGGGAAGTAGTCAAGGTGGTTTTGCAGTTCTGTGATTCCAGAAGAAGTCACACCGGACCAAGGGACACCTTTTATTTCAGACACCTTCTCAAAGGTTGGTAGGCTGCTGAGTGGTAGAACAACCTTAAAACTTCTATGTATCACCCATAGGGTGATGGACTGGTTAAACCTTTCAATGAGACCCTAAATGTGATCTCGAAAAAGGTTGTACGGGTTAGAACGGGTTACGTACAGGTTATGTTCTTTAAAAATGCTTTTGATTTTGGTTTGGTTTATGTTGTCTGAAATTGCATTGGGTGTCCGCTGTTGCCATAACACTTCTGTCACTAGTCTGACAATAAATATAAACTTCATTTAGAATGAAACAGGTAAGGCGTGAGCCATTGTTTTGTTACTCGCGATTGTTTATCCATTTCACTGAATACGTTGATGACTCAGAATGACTCATATTCTAAATCAGAAAGTGACCCGTTATATATTAATGAGTTGGGTTAAGTGCTGTCTATAATTAAATTAGATTTTTGGTTCATTATTACAGTTCTCTCAGAAGTAACAGTGATACTTGAGGGCCGCTTTCATGAATTCATGATTATGGCTCTCGTTTTAGAACAAAAGAAAGTGTGCAGAGAGAGAGAGAGAGCAAACAAAAGAGCTTTGATAGTGAGAACCGTCTGGAGTGGCAGAGAACGCAGAAGTGGCGCAACAAGAGGAGAGCACAAACCTCTGCATTTCAGCCAGTGAGAAAGCAAAAGTGTGGGATATTGTCATATGACTTTAGTTGGAATTCTGGTAAAAGCTAAACCAGCTAGAACCAAAGAGTTAATAAATGGAAGAGTGCTCTACTGACCATGAACGACCAGCTACAGTCAGCTAGAGCTACCAACATGTCCTCAGCCCCGATCCTTCTAGATCTCCCCTCTGTCTCTGACATGGTCAACCATGAGATCCTTCTTCCTACCCTTTGACCTTGAGTCCTACATCTTGGACATATCCCACCGTGTGTCCTGGCGGTGCAGACATGCACAGGGGGGGCCCAAGGATCAGTGCTGGGTCCTCTGCTCTTCTCTCTCTGTACACCACCTCACGGGGCCCCACCATCCAGCCCCAGTGGTTTCTCATATCAGTGCTATGCTGACGAAACTCAGCTGTATCCGATGGGCCTTCCTGAGGACAATGTGGCATTGGATAGAGTTACTGTCTTCCCTATCTATCTATCTATCTATCTATCTATCTATCTATCTATCTATCTATCTATCTATCTATCTATCTATCTATCTATCTATCTATCTATCTATCTATCTATCTATCTATATAATGCCTTTCACATCTATCTATCTATCTATCTATCTATCTATCAATCTATCTATCTATCTATCTATCTATCTATCTATCTATCTATCTATCTATCTATCTATCTATCTATCTATCTTATAATGCCTTTCACATCTATCTATCTATCTATCTATCTATCTATCTATCTATCTATCTATCTATCTATCTATCTATCTATCTATCTATCTATCTATCTATCTATCTATCTATCTATCTTATAATGCCTTTCACATCTATCTATCTATCTATCTATCTATCTATCTATCTATCTATCTATCTATCTATCTATCTATCTATCTATCTATCTATCTATCTTTCTATATAATTCTTTTCACATCTATCTATCTATCTATCTATCTATCTATCTATCTATCTATCTATCTATCTATCTATCTATCTATCTATCTATCTATCTATCTATCTTATAATGCCTTTCACATCTATCTATCTATCTATCTATCTATCTATCTATCTATCTATCTATCTATCTATCTATCTATCTATCTATCTATCTATCTATCTATCTATCTATCTATCTATCTATCTTATAATGCCTTTCACATCTATCTATCTATCTATCTATCTATCTATCTATCTATCTATCTATCTATCTATCTATCTATCTATCTATCTATCTATCTATCTATCTTATAATGCCTTTCACATCTATCTATCTATCTATCTATCTATCTATCTATCTATCTATCTATCTATCTATCTATCTATCTATCTATCTATCTATCTATCTATCTTATAATGCCTTTCACATCTATCTATCTATCTATCTATCTATCTATCTATCTATCTATCTATCTATCTATCTATCTATCTATCTATCTATCTATCTATCTATCTATCTATTTTATAGTGCCTTTCCTATCTATCTATCTATCTATCTATCTATCTATCTATCTATCTATCTATCTATCTATCTATCTATCTATCTATCTATCTATCTATCCTGTCTTACTGTTACTCTGTGTGTCGATTGCTTTGGTCTGGAGTGGGAGTGGCCTTTGTGCTAGCAGGAGAGTGAGTGTAGCTTTTTCTTTTTTTCCTTTTTTTTTTTATTTTATTCTTTTTTTTTCTCTCTAGTCTTTTCTCTTAATTTTTAGCTGTGTTATTTATATATAGTTATTATTTCAAGTTTATATAGTATTTTGTTTTTAAAAAGAAGTGGCTAGGATGGCTGTGTCCCGAGGGATACAGCCAGGCCTTTTGCCACATGGCTTTGAAAATCTTAGCAGAAGAAATGGCATCAAGTTGATTGTTGATCCAGTAGTTTCAGTAGAGAAGTGTGTTACTGAAATTGGAAAAATAATTGGATGTAAAAACATTATTTCTGCTTCACGAATGAATAAGGCAGTTTCTAAATGAGGAGGCCTTGGTTCACCAACTGGTTCAGGAAGGCCTAGTTATTAATGGAACCCTCATTTCTGTTTTGCCGCTTTCAACTCCCGCAAAGAGGATTATAATCTCTAATGTTCCTCCTTTCTTGAAGAATGAACTGCTACGTAATGAATTGCGCAGGTATGGCGAGATTATTTCTGATATTACTTTGATTCCTTTGGGGTGTAAACAGCCAGAATTAAAGCATGTGGTTTCATTTAGGAGACAGGTTTTTATGCTCCTCAACAGAGGTTACAATGAGTTAGATGTTGCTCTGAAATTCAAAGTTGATGGATGTGATTATATTGTGTTTATATCTTCTGAATCAATGAAATGTTTTAAATGTGGCCGTGCAGGGCACAAAGCAGTTGATTGTAAGAGAACTGATGGAAGTTATTCTATGGGAGGTAACATACATGTAGTGAGGGAGTCAGATGTAGAGAATGAGTCTGAGGACTCTGACTCCGATGCTGAAGATCAGCAGATTGTTATCTGTGAGGTATCCACAGGTACTCTTAGCTTGACTTCAGGAAGTTCTGAAACTCAGATACCCAGTTGTAGCTCCACAGTTGAAAGGAGTGAAATAAAGAAAGCTGAGACAAAAATGCCTGAAGTGGACGGATTGGCTAAGGCCGAGTTGAAGTCCTCTAATCTAAATATACATCAGGTTGAAGAAAAGGGCCCAGCTGAGGCTGAGGTTATGCAGCTTATCAGAGAAACGACGCCAACTGAGATGGATGACATTGAAAGTATGAATGCTGCTGCTGCTACTGCCTGTGAACCATCTAAGGTGGATGAGCGGGCCGAGGCCAGTCCTGAGTCCACAGTCCACAGTGAAGCTGCTCGCCCTCTCTTGAATCTCAAAGCTGTGGCAGAAACTGAACCAGGCACCACTTCAGGTAGTGCAGTTAGGGAAGAAAAAGCTGGAATTGTTGAGGAAATGAATGTTGAAGAAGAATAGACGACACTCCCCAGAAAGAGGAAAGAAACCTCAGACGGTGGAGTTGGTGCAAAGAGAAGTAACAAAATGAACCTGACAGAGGGGGCTGACGTGTCTTTAAAAAATCGCTTTTTAAATACCAGAGAGGTGACAATTAGCCCAGAGTGTGAGGAGAGTCAGCAGGGTGGTGAGGACAGTGACTCTTGCATGTCAAGTGACAATTTAACTGGTACTCTTGGAAAAAACGGAGTACAGCACTGAAAGCATTCTGAGCTTTCTGGATTTTCTTGAAGGCAAAAGGAGGGTCAATGTTGTAGAACATTTTCCTGACCTGGAACTTTTTTTGGTTTCAGCCAAGCGTGTTATGCGTAATGCTGTTCCTTTGGGAATGGAAAGAAAAGAATTTAATCATTTAAAGAATGTTATCAGCAAAGTTAGAAAGTCTCTCACCTCCAGCACATAATGGCTCCACACCAGCTCCTCTTTGCTTCATTAGTTAAAGTTCTTGTTGTCATCGCTGCTCCATTTCTATTCTTTCTAATGCCTGCTCTCTCTTTGGGCTCTTTGAACGTTAACGGCTGCAGAGACTCCTCTAAGAGAGCCGTACTTTTTCAATATTTAGAACAGAAAAAACTTGATATGATTTTTCTTCAAGAAACTCCTACTGACCCAATGAATGAGTCGGAGTGGCAGAGGGACTGGATTGGGATGACGTTTCTGAGCCACGGCTCCAGTGCCAGCGCAGGGGTGGCAGTGCTCTTCAGTAAAGCAATTCTCCCAGAGTCCATCGACTGTATTGAGCAAGTTAAAGGCCGTCTCATGAAGGTTGTTGTTCATATTCAGGGGAAAAATATTATTTTTATAAATGTCTACGCTCCAAATGAGGGCAAAGAGAGAATTTCTTTTTTTCTTTTGTTAAAAGACGTACTCGCTGAGTGCAGTTCAGAGGATGTCGTGTTCTTAGCTGGTGATTTTAATTGCACTGAAAATGCAGTGATGGACAGGAATGGCACTGAGCCTCACCCGGGGTCAGTCAAGGTGTTGCAGTCGGTCCTTCATCAGCAAGAACTTGTGGATGTGTGGAGGGAGTTGAACCCGACGGCGAGACAGTACACATGGCTCAAGGCCTCCAGTGGCATGTTATCTATGGCACGGCTGGACAGAATTTATACTTTACAGCACAATTTGAACCTCATTTTGGGCTCTTGCCTTCTGCCCACAGGGTTTTCAGACCATAGTTTAGCTCTCACTCGTTTTTCTTTGGGGTCTGAGAGTAATTTTAAATCTTTCTGGCACTTTAACTCTAAACTTCTTAAAGACTCTCTATTTCTTCAACACTTTCATCTCTTTTGGGACAAATGGAGACTCAGCAAAAGTGAATTCTCATCTTTGAAACAATGGTGGGACGTCTCCAAGGTCCAAATTAAACTGTTTTGCCAGTTTTATTCTGAATATTCTTCTAGAAAGGTCACCATGGCCATTAAAGAACTGGAAGAGGACATTGGGCTAATTCAAGCCAAACTGGATAACGGTTTTGATGCCACTTTGCTTGAGTCCCTACAAGACAAAAAGGATTCTCTAAGGTCCCTGTTGGATGAACAGGTTAAGGGCGCCGTTGTCCGGGGGAGATTCCAGAATATTTCTCACGTAGACGCCCCTACGCAGTTTTTCTTTTCTTTGGAGAAAAAGGTTGCTCAGGCAAAAATCATTCACTGTCTGAAAACTGCAGATGGGACTGAAATGACGGAGACTGAGGAGATCAGGGAATTTGCCTTAAAATTTTACAAAGACTTATTCTCTGTAGAAACTGTGGACTTGTCTTCAACCACAGAATTTTTCTTTGATGACTTACCACAGTTGACTCCATCCACTAAGGAAGTACTCGACCTGCCGCTATCGCTGGAGGAACTCACTAGTGCTCTTGGAAGTTTAAATCAGGACAAAGCCCCAGGGATCGATGGACTTCCTGTTGAATTCTACAAGTCCTTTTGGGATATCATGGGTAAGGACTTCCTGACTATGTTCGTGGAGAGCATCAGGGATAAAGAACTTCCTGTGAGTTGTCGGAGAGCTGTTTTGACTCTTTTGCCAAAAAAAGGGGATCTTTGCAACATTAAGAACTGGAGACCAATCAGCCTACTCTGCTCGGATTATAAAATCTTTTCTAAAGCGTTGGCTCTTCGTCTGAGGACTGTTATGAACTGCTTGGTGGCTTTCGATCAGTCATACTGTGTCCCTGAACGATGTATTTTTGATAACATTTTCTTTGTGTGGGATTTGGTATCTGCATCTGAGACTCTTGGGTTTAAGGCGGGTCTCATCTCATTGGATCAAGAGAAGGCATTTGACCGGGTAGACCACCAGTATTTATTTAAAGTTCAAGAGAGGTTTGGTTTTGGTGAGACCTTTCTAGGATATATTAAATTAATGTACACAAATGTGTTTAGTGTTTTAAAAATTAATGGAGGATTGGGAGCCCCATTTTCTGTTACAAGGGGCATTCGTCAGGGGTGTGCACTCTCTGGTATGTTATACTCGCTGTCCATAGAGCCCCTGCTCCACAGACTTCGCCAATTATTTCATGGCCTGTCATTGCCTGTGTGTCCCACTACATCCTTTAAAGTGGTGGCATATGCTGACGATGTCACAGTTGTCATCACTGAACCCAATGATGTTGTCCTGCTGCAGGACTGTTTACAGGTGTTTCAAACGGTGTCATCTGCCAGGGTCAACTGGTCCAAATGTAACGCCTTTCTGATGGGCAAGTGGGACTGTCCTCCCCCAAGCCTCCCAAGTGGTTTAACATGGAACTCTAAGGTGTTTAAACATCTGGGAATTTACATTGGGAAGTCTGGAGCCACAGCTGATAACTGGGAGGGCTTAACTGATCAAATTCAGGGGAGACTGAAGAAATGGAAATGGGTGGTCACCAAGCTCTCTTTTAGGGGTAGAGTGCTGATTATTAATAATTTAATCGCTTCAATGCTTTGGCATAAATTTAGGTGTGCAGATCCTCCACTTTGGCTATTAAAAGAAATTCAGAGAATTTTGCTGGATTTTTTTTGGGACAAAATTCATTGGGTTAAACGCAGTGTGGTACATCTGCCTGTGGATGAAGGTGGTCAGGGCTTGGTGGACATTCTGTGCAGAATTGAAGCTTTTAGGCTGACAGATTTACAGCGTCTTTTATACGCCCCTCAGCCTTTACTGTGGAGGAGTTTGGCTTTTACTTTCTTTCATAGGGTTGGTAATCTTCTTTTTGATTTGCAACTCCTTTTCATTGACATCAAGCGATTGGCGCTGTCTGTACTGCCCGTTTTTTACCGCAATATGTTATTAATTTGGCATATTAAAACAAGCAGAGTGGGACTTAATTTGGAATCAGTCTTCTGGTTACTTGAGGAACCAGTAGTATGGAATCCAACCTTGGAGTTTGACTCGGTCAGTTTGAACTCCCTGCTTATGAGCAAAGGCTTTACTAAAGTAGCTGACTTTATTGATCCGGTCAGCAACCAGTGGAAGTCTGAGGCAGCTGTGACACATGAGCTCGGGATTAGGTCTGTCCGCTTTGGGGGGGCCGATTATTAACAAACTACAAGTCTCTTTAGTGCAATTGGGTGCAGGTCCCCTGTGTGAGGAGTTTTTTCTCTGGTGATCTCATAAAAGAGGCAGAACCTCCTGAATGTGACATTAGAATTAAACCAAATGTAAAAGATTTTATCAGGCCTAAAAACTCAATTTTAAAAATTAATCACATAAATGGAATTTCGTTCCAAGATTTGTCAAAAAAAGAATTGTATGACTGGTGTCTTAAAGTGTCCCATTTTATACATTTGAAGGAGATGACTGATACCCTCTGGAGGAACACTCTGTGTCTGCATGACACGACATCTCCAGCATGGAGGACTTTATATAAACCTCCCATTGAGAAAAGAGTTGGGGACCTGCAGTGGAGGATTCTACATGGAGCAGTGGGCACCAGTTCATTCTTAAAAACCATTGGTGCCAGCGCAACAGAGCAGTGTCCATTTTGCCTTCAGAAAGAAACAATTTATCATTTATTTCTGTATTGTACCAGATTACAACCATTGTTGAATTTCCTTGCTTTATTGTTGTTGGATTTGGGAATTGTATTTAATGAACTCATTTATATTTTTGGAATGTCGGTGTCAAGAATTTGTAAAAGAGAATGTTTACTTTGCAATTTTTTGTTAGGCCAGGCCAAGATGGCAACTTTAAAAACAAGAAGAAATAGAGATAAAGATCTGAAAACCACTGACGCCCTATTAATGTTTAAGGTCCTCCTTCAAAGGAGATTGAAGATTGAATTTGCATATTTTAAACTAATTAATCAATTAGATGTATTTAGAGAAATATGGGCTGTAAATGATGTTTTATGTTCCATGGAAAATGAATGTCTGGTACTAAAGTCTGAGTAGGAAAACTTTACTTTTAAATGTTGCTGAATTGTGGCTGTTAATTTGACTGCAGTTGTGTTATAATTGTTAATAAAGGTCTGTTGAAAAAAAAAATATCTATCTATCTATCTATCTATCTATCTATCTATCTATCTATCTATCTATCTATCTATTTTATAGTGCCTTTCCTATCTATCTATCTATCTATCTATCTATCTATCTATCTATCTATCTATCTATCTATCTATCTATCTATCTATCTATCTATCTATTTTATAGTGCCTTTCCTATCTATCTATCTATCTATCTATCTATCTATCTATCTATCTATCTATCTATCTATCTATCTATCTATCTATCTATCTATGGAGTCTCAGCACAGCAGGTTATCAAATTAAATCTGCCCCTCATCACCCGGACCCTTGATTCTCGGTGCCAATACTTTAATAATACATTTTGAGCAGGGTGGGTTGTGCTGGTGGTGGTGTGGTGTGGGGGGGGTTAGAAATGTGATACACTTGGTGCAATTCAAGCAGCCATCGCTTCTTCTGTGAATGATGAGAGTGATGTTCCACATTCATATTTTATATTTAATGTTGTCACTTACGGCTAATTACTAATTTAGGGTAATGGATTCCAAGTGAACGTTTATTGCTTCAGGAAAGGGTTGCACCCTATTATGCCGATAATTGTTTGTTATGTTGAGAAAAACATTGGGAACGTGAATTTGTACTTTTGATTAATATACATAATTCAGGCAGAGAACAAAATCATTTAATGTCAGAGGCAGAAGGCATAAAGCATATGGTTAACCTTTAAGCCGCTTAACTTTAATATTTAAAGTGAGGATCCTGCACTGAACACAAGTGCTGCCAACTGCATGCTGCTTAGCTGATGATGCGCTATAAGGCAATTGCTTTACACTCAACGATGTGCAGTTGGTACATTTTAATACAATTAGCTGCCTAATACATGTGTCACCGTCATGTGTCATTCCTGAAACACCACACCAATTTCTGCCATCTTACTGAATTCTATTTCTTGATTATGGATTGCAGTTTCTTTGTTTCTTAGTTAACAGATAGCCCCTGACATCCCCCCACGTTTCAGTCTGTCTCTCATATTGTTTGCGGTGGACGTGCTTGTGATTTTAGGAGGGTTATGGAGAACAAGGACAGGGTTGAAGCGTATCTGTTGGAAACCTGCACTGGCAGTAGTGTATGGGGGTAAGTCAAGAATTATCAACACTTTTGTGATAACTTTGTTGTAGTGGTGGGTCTGTGCTCACAGTGGTCAGGTCTCTAACTTAGCCAGTCAGACTCTCTTGTTGTATTCTCAAGGTAAACATGGCTTGTTACACCAAAGAAGAGCAGTGAGTAGCGATCTGCCATTTACGTGCTGAAGGTGTACAAGGGGCCAAAATCTTTTGCCAGAATAAAGAGACGCACTTGCTCAATGTAAACATCGGTAGTGGACTTGAATGGACATCCCACTCCCTCTTAATGCGGAAAATTTCCCAATCCAGCTGTAAGCCCTCCGCCGTGGTCAAACATTGTCTCCATATTGAATGACTTCTACTATATGCTGCAGCTTTGTCCTAAAATCATTTGAATGACTTTTTTATCCATATCGAGCAAAATTCAGTACGCCAGAATGACAAAAGGATAAAAGAGGATTGTGGAAATTTTCACAAATGTATTAAAAATAAAAAAAAAATAAATATCCCATTGACACAAGTATACAGACGCCTCGCTTTTGGCTGAGGTGCCTGCCATTCTACTGATCATCGATGAGATGTTCCTACACCGTGTTTGAAGTCCATCTATGGCTGGGGTTCTTATCTTAAGGTCCGTGGATAAAAATTACATTTATATTCATATATACCACTTGTGCACTGCTGTCTTCACCTCGTCATCTGTCTTGAATCGACGACCCCCCAGATGTTTTTGTTAGCGGTCCAAAATGGTGGAAATCACACGGTGCCAAATCTGCCGAATAAGGAGTATGTGGCAAAACCTCACACTTCAGATTCTCCAGACAAGCCTCGGTGTTCTTAGCAGTGTGTCATTGTCTTGCAGACCACAAAAGGATCCCCTGAGACTGCAGTCCCAACCATGTGGACTGAATACCAGGCTTCATATTGGTCTCCAGCAAGTGACAGGAATTTACACTAGTGACTGTGATACCCCACAGCATGGAGTGTTCGACAATAACTCGGGTGCACAAGTGGCGGTGAGGACAAGACAGAACATTAGAACAACATTAGAACATCAGAACAATCTGGAGGAGAACAGGCCATTCAGCCCAACAAAGCTCACCAGTCCAATCCACTTATTTCTTCCAAAAAAACTTCAAGTTGAGATTTGAAAGTCCCTAAAGTCTTACTGTCCACCACACTACTTGGTCGCTTATTCCAAGTGTCTATCATCAGGGCCGTGCTTAGGTTTTTGGGGGCCCTAGGCAAAGGTACCTGTTGGGGCCTTGCTGTTTCTATCCGTACTAGGGGGCTCCGCCCCCTGCTCGCTTCGCTCGCCAACCCCTGGTGTTGGGAATGACAAAGAGCGTGATGTATGAATGAGATATAGAATAGTGTGACGGTGTAGATGATGCAAATAGAAAGCAAACAATAAAGTGTGTGGCACAGTGTAAAGGTTTATTTGAAAATTTCTTTGTACACGCCGTTTAATTGTAAAAGGTAATTCCAGCTCAGAACTTGTAAGGTCATTTAAGATGGTTATTGTTGTGATCAGAGTCAAGTTTGTCAGAGCTTAGAAAGAGTTGTGTCTCTCCAGGAAGTAATGCAATGACTTGGGTATTTATGTTTTCCACATTAATATTTTTTGGACATAATATAGTGCGTTGTGTTAAAAGGGGCATTTGGTCTAATGAGATTGCTGTTCCATATGTCTCTGTAACTAAGTCGTCGCAGATAAAGGCTTGAGGAATTGTAATAATATGTGGCTGAAGTCCATCTGTATTGGTGAGTGTACCATCTCTCAGTTGTAATAAGCAATTGTTATGATCTGGTTCTGGACATCGTATCTTTTTTACTAACTGTATCTTTTGAAAGCAATGCCAATTGTCTGCGTATTTTAAGGTGCACTGAACAATAGCTGAGTGCATGGCATCTGGAAGAATAGCTAATCACTGTCTAAAATCTCCTCCTCATAAAAGTACCTTTCCTCCAAATCGAATATTATTATTCCTAAACGTTTGTAGAAGTTTATGAATGGTGTTGAGTAAGTGACTTCATGCCATTGAACATTCATCAATAAACAACATTTTTTCAAGACGGATGTCACGTGCAGTGCCACCGTTAATGTTCATAGTGAATACCGATTTGTAGGATCTAATGTAGTTGATAAAGATTTCACTTTCAGGTACATCGTCAGTTAGAAGCTTCTGTAGATATTCAGTATATGAATGTAAAGAAGGCAGTCTAATTTGACCCTTTTGACAACAACGTGTAAATGTATTACTTGTATTGCTAGTTGTTTCTTCAGGGAAGTGAACTGAATGACAATGATTGCAAATGACGTTCATTAATCCGAATGAATTTTCCTGGTGTATATTTTGCTTGTGCCGTTTGAGAGGCGCGTTGTTGCATATGTAGTATTTGGGACGTGTTGTTTTGGAGCTGTAATCGATTTGCCTGTGCTGTGTGAGAAGCCCGTTGTAGCCTTCGCTGCCATTAACGTATGTCTGAGACGGGAGGTGTTTCGTTTTGAATCCGTGCCTGTTGCGATGCAGCACTTTGATTGATAGTTTGCGTCATGTGGATCTAGGATGTAGATTTGTGCATATTTGCGTTGTTGATTTGTTTCAGGGTGCACTGTTCCAATGCGATGCAGTATTTGTGCACATATGGGAAAGCAGTATGGGCCATTGCCTTTTGGTGGCCTGATATTTACTCCGTTAGATGCAAAAGCAAATGAACTATTGTAGGATCTAATGCAGTTCATAAAGTTTTTACTTTTAGGTACATCGTTAGTTAGAAGCTGTAGTTGAGCTTTGCGTTTTTGGAGTCGAGACATTTTTTTCTTTTAGAAATATGGATAAGTAATAAGGAGTATTGCACTCACTGTTAATATGGAGCCTTTTCTGCGGTTGAACGGTTAATAGTGCCTTATTGTAATGAGATCCACCTATGCTGCATAGCCGTCTATTTTGTTGTTTCTTTCGTGTTCGTGTGTTTGTTCCTGTTATCCTTTCCTTTTCGTTTTGTACCCGTGACCGTGTATTCATGACTTGTTTCTTTCTCAGCATGCGAAATATGGATAAGTAATAAGGAGGATCGCAGTCACTGTTAATATGTTTCCTTTTCTGCAGTTGAACGGTTAATAGTGCTTTATTGTAAGGAGATCCACCAATGCTGACACCTATGCTGTCTAGTGTGAAGGTGTTGATGTTCACTTTAGAATATGTGGCTTTGGGTGTCACTTCTTATGGATGTGTGTGTGTGTGTGGGGGGGGGGGGGGGGGGTTGAGGATTGTTGTCGCGCGAGCGTCTTCTTTCTTTTTGTGTTCCTGTGTGTTGTTGAATCCCCCTCTTTGTGTGTGTCCCGTCCCTTGCTTGTAGGGTCTGTGGGGTGGTTTTGTGTTCTTTTTTTTGTGTTCTATGGGCTTGTTGAATCCCCCTCTTGGTGTGTGTCCCGTCCGGTGCCTGTAGGGGTGGGGGGGTGCCTTGCTGTTGTGCGCGAGCCTCTTTTTTTTTTTTTTTTTTTTTTTTTTTTTTGGGTCTAGTTTCGTGTGCAATGTATTTCGTGCTTTGCTTGCGTTTGAATACTTTTTTATGTGCCTTTTCCTTTTTTCGGTGCTCTTTGCGCCTCATTTCTCCATTTTTCCTGTGCTCACTCCTTTTTTCTGTGGTCTTGTCCGCCTCTCTCGCCCTCTTTTGTCCACCTTTCTCGGCTCCTCAGCCGACTCTCGCGGACTCTTTTTGCGCCTGCGCAGTACGTCTTTTTGCAGCTACGGCCCATTGCCAGATGTGCCTGCGTCCATCATCCGGTTTAGCATTCTCGGTTAGTAATATGGATGAATGCTTAATAATTATTTTATCCGTATAAATGTGTAACAATTAGTGAGGTAAAGCTTATCATTTTATGATTATACTGTATATTATACAGTTAGGTCCATAAATATTTGGACAGAGACAACTTTTTTCTAATTTTGGTTCTGTACATTACCACAATGAATTTTAAATGAAACAACTCCGATGCAGTTGAAGTGCAGACTTTCAGCTTTAATTCAGTGGGGTGAACAAAACGATTACATAAAAATGTGAGGCAACTAAAGCATTTTTTGAACACAATCCCTTCATTTCAGGGGCTCAAAAGTAATTGGACAATTGACTCAAAGGCTATTTCATGGGCAGGTGTGGACAAGTCCATTGTTATGTCCTTATCAATTAAGCAGATAAAAGGCCTGGAGTTGATTTGAGGTGTGGTGCTTGCATGTGGAAGATTTTGCTGTGAACAGACAACATGCGGTCAAAAATTTGTACTTCTGAAATATGGACCTGTAAGTTGTATTTGGTTACAAAAGGCTGAGGGGGGACCTTTGGCTGTGGGGGCCCTAGGCGGTCGCCTACCTTTCCTATGCCTAAGAACGGCCCTGCTATCATTCTTTGTGTAAAGAAAAACTTCCTAATGTTTGTGTGAACTTTACCCTCAACAAGTTTCCAACTGTGTCCTTGTGTTTTCGATGAACTCATTTTAAAGTTACCGTCTCGATCCACTGGACTAATTCACTTCATAGTTTTAAACACTTCAGTCAGGTCTCCTCTTCATCTCCTGTAAAGGCTCAGCTCTTTTAATCTTTCCTTATAACTCATCACCTGTACCCCCGTAATCAGCCTTGTTGCTCATCTCTGGACCTTTTCTAGTGCTGTTATGTCCTTTTTGTAGCCTGGAGACCAAAACTGCACCCAGGACTCCAGATGAGGCCTCACCAGTGTGTTATAAAGCTTGAGCAGAACCTCCTGTGACTTGTACCCCACACATCAAGGCGCTATATAACCTGACAGTTTGTGAGCCTTCTTAATGGCTTCTGAACGCTGTCGGGAAGTCGATAGTTTAGAGTCCACTATGACTCCTAAATCCATCTCCTAAGGTGGACTTTTGATTTTCAGACCTCCAATTGTGAATTAAAACCTAACAAGACCTCAGCCTAATGCAAGTGTTAGGCTCAGCTCTTTTAATCTTTCCTCATAACTTTTTCCCTGTTGGCCTGAATCAGCCTGGTCGCTCTTCTCTGGACATTCTCCAGTGCTGTTATGTCCTTTTTGTAGTCTGGAAACCAAAACTGCACACTGGACTCCAGATGAGGCCTCACCAGTGTGTTATAAAGCTTGAGCAGAACCTCCTGTGACTTGTACCCCACGCATCAAGGCGCTATATAACCTGACATTCTGTTAGCCTTCTTAATGGCTTCTAAACACTGATAGAAGTTGACAGGAGTCCACTACGACTCCTTAATCCTTCTCATAAGGTGGACTCTCGATTTTGCGTCTGCCATTGTGTATTCAAACCTCACATTTTTACTTCCTATGTGAAATTCTTTACATTTACACCTTTTATTCGTCTGGAATCCTGGCACTTCCAGACAGATGGCACAAGAGCATTGAGAATGGTGGGGACGACATTGAGAAATGACATGATCAGTTTTGTTAAGTTTCATTTCAGGTCAGGTCAGGTCAAGGTAGGGAGCAGGCACTGGCACAGAATGTTGCCACACCCACCACACGATGAAACAGCTCAGGATCCTGGTTGGCAACCCCCTCAGGCAGACACGCAGTCCTGTCCCACCCATCTATCTGCCACAAACATTGGGGTCCCTTTGGCCTGGTCCAGCCAATCGGGTCCTCAACAATGAGGGTCTTGTGAGCCAGATCACCCTCAGGTAATTGTGCCACATGGCCGTAGTGCCCTAAATGACCCTCCCTCACAATGCAGGTCATGTGCCTCATTTGGGATTCTGTGAGCAACACAAAGTCAAACCAGCAGTACCCAGGGATTCTCTGAAGAGACACAGTCCTGAAGTCTTCATCTAGTCTTCATCTCAGGTCACTGGATAGCGGCCATGTCTCACAAAATGGTAAGCACCAGGACTCTAAACACTTGGACCTTAGTACTTTTGCTGAGATATCAGGAGCGCCACACACCCCTTTCCAGTGACCTCATGACCCCGCCATGCTCTCTCAATCCATCTACTGACTTCATAGGAAGAGTCGTCAGAGACATGAATGTTGCTGTCGAGGTATGTAAACCATTTTCATTCTTCATCGTTCCATTTCCTAACTTTAGCTTGACTCCCCCTTGTATACTCTATTCAGCTTAGGCAAACACTAATACAAGTTTAACTTAAAGCTTTAACTCTCTAAGATTGTCTCTTACAACTATGAATCCTTAGATAGAGTAATAGACAGCCGGGATTTCTTTGTAAGAGAAGCACCAGGGGAAGGAACTTGCAATACCTCACTTGGGACAACAGAGGGCGTGCTACAGTGTTATGTGTTTGGAGCTTGGAAGCTCAGCCCTGTTGGGGCCTTTGGCCACCACCAGTAAACACTCGGAGAATGGCCGAGCCCTCCTCTGCAGGGCTGCTGCCACACCTGGAAGTGTGGCCAGAAAGGAGACTGTGGAACACCTGGAGCGCTTCTAGGTGCTCTATAAAGGGGGGGTGCCTCACTCCATTCAGAGAGCCAGAGCTGGGAGGAGGTGGGCGAAGCTTGCCAGGACAGGAGTGGAAGAAAAGAAGAGATAGAAAGTGCTGATGACTGTGCTGATAGTACAGTATAAAGTTGGAAACGGGGGGAAGAACGTTTCCCATGCTTAATAAAGGTGTGTTGTGTGCTGGACTTGGGCTCAGTGTCTGTTGCGTCCGGGATTTTGGGAGCTGTATGCCCCCTGGTGTCCACAATTATCATCCTTATGAAATGTTCTCCCATCTCAGCAGAGGACGCCTGAAGCTCTGTTAGTGTGACCATTGGGTCCTCGGTCAACTTCTTGACCAAGTTCCTCTTTGACTGGTTACTCAGTTTGGCCAGACAACCAAGTCTAAGAAGAGTCCTGGTGGTCCCAAACTTCTTCCATTTCACAATTCTCAAGGCCACTGTGCTCCTGGGAACACTCAAAGCTTTAGAAAATGGCTTTGGTCCCCTTGCCCTGCCTCACCCGCAGTTTTATTATGGAGGTCTACAGGGAGTTCCTTGGATTTTATGGCTTGGTTTTTGTCCTGGCATGCAGTGTGAATCATGGGAAATTTCCTTTCTAAATGACTTCCAGTAAATTCAGGTTGACTCCTATGAAGTTCTAGACACACATCAAGGAAAATTAATGGAAAGAGGAGGCGCCTCACCACAATTTGTAGTGCAACAGCGAAGGGTCTGAATACTTCTGTGAAGGATATTCGGTATTTGGTTTTTAATAAACTTGAAAACCTTTCTGAAAACATGTTGTCACTTTGCCATTATGGGTTATTGAAAGATGAGTGATTTGCAAAAATAACAAATGTGTATTTCAAATAAAATATACAACATAATGAAGGGTGCTGAAAGTGAAGGGGATCTGAATGCGTTCTGAATCTAATTGTCTATCTAAACAGTGAGCCGAACATCCATCCTGCCACCTAACCAGCCAACCGTCTGCCTTGATCCAGGCAGAGATCCATATCCTCTGGTAGCCTAGCAGGTTTCCCACTCATCCATCCATTTTTACCTCCATCATTCCACCAGTCATTCGAGCAGTTATCTGCTCCTCCATATGCCAAGCCCTCTATCCATATCCTCTGCTTATCCTGACCGATGGCCCCAGAGAGCTGAAGTTGACCAAACAGAAATTGGTACCCAAGGTAGGGTTAGGATCCCATCACAGACGCCCTGTCAGGCCCACACCAGCTATCCTAGATGTCCTATCCCTGAACACCATTATTCAAAGTCTGATGCATTTTGAACTCGGATGTTGGGATCTACCCAGGTTCGCTTCCTGGGTCCTCCCTGCGTGGAGTTTGCATGTTCTCCCCGTGTCTGCGTGGGTTTCCTCCGGGCGCTCCGGTTTTATCCCACAGTCCAAAGACATGCAGGTTAGGTGGATTGGCGATTCTAAATTGGCCCTAGTGTGTGCTTGGTGTGTGGGTGTGTTTGTGTGTGTCCTGCGGTGCGTTGGCACCCTGCCCGGGATTGGTTCCTGCCTTGTGCCCTGTGTTGGCTGGGATTGGCTCCAGCAGACCCCCCGTGACCCTGTGTTCGGATTCAGCGGGTTGGAAAATGGATGGATGGATGTTGGGATCTCCACTGTCTGTACTGATCAAAGGCCCCAGGGAGCTGAAGTTGACCAAACAGAAATTGATACCTAAGGTGGGGTTAGGATCCCATCACAGATACCCTGTCAGGCCCAAACCAGCTTTGCTAGATTATCGCATCCCTGCGGTGCACCAGTAAGCGAAGTCTGATGCATTTTGAACTCAGATGTTGGGATCTCCACTGCCTATCTTGACCAAAGGCCCCAGGGAGTTGAAGTTGACCAAACAGAAATTGGTACCTAAGGTAGGGTTAGGATCCCATCACAGACACCCTATAAGGCCCGAACCAGCTGTGCTAGATGTCCTATCCCTGAACACCATTATTCAAAGTCTGATGCATTTTGAACTCGGATGTTGGGATCTCCACTGTCTGTACTGATCAAAGACCCCAGGGAGTTGAAGTTGACCAAAGAGAAATTGATACCTAAGGTGGGGTTAGGATCCCATCACAGATACCCTGTCAGGCCCAAACCAGCTTTGCTAGATTATCGCATCCCTGCGGTGCACCAGTAAGCGAAGTCTGATGCATTTTGAACTCAGATGTTGGGATCTCCACTGCCTATCTTGACCAAAGGCCCCAGGGAGTTGAAGTTGACCAAACAGAAATTGATACCTAAGGTAGGGTTAGGATCCCATCACAGACACCCTATAAGGCCCGAACCAGCTGTGCTAGATGTCCTATCCCTGAACACCATTATTCAAAGTCTGATGCATTTTGAACTCGGATGTTGGGATCTCCACTGTCTGTACTGATCAAAGACCCCAGGGAGTTGAAGTTGACCAAAGAGAAATTGATACCTAAGGTAGGGTTAGGATCCCATCACAGACACCCTGTCAGGCCTGAACCAGCTTTGCTAGATTATCCCATCCCTGCAGTGCGCCAGTAAGCAAAGTCTGATGCATTTTGAACTTGTATGTTGGGATCTCTTCAAGGCAGCGAGTCCTTACAAGGACAAGAAAGAACTTAAATAAACTTGACGCACCCTGAGTTATCTAAAATATCTATATTAAATGAGCATTTTTGAAATGAAAGAAACTTCATAAAATTAGAAATCAGGCCTTTCAGTTCCCAGGCTGGCCTTTTCCATGCATAATTCATAGTTCATTAAAGTCTTTGGCTAGTCATCATTCTCAAGTACGATCAAAGCCCGGTGACATGAATGTTGCAATTACTTTAAGTGCATCATTCAAATGGCAGGAAGGGTTTTCAATTTATTCCATACTTGTTGCAGATGGTTTAAGCTCGTTTTAAATTTTTATAGGCAAATAACTTGTATAATGTGGACCGCAGGAGCTTATATAAAACAGAAAGCAGCATTCATTTTCAAGGGCAAAGGCAGCGTGAGCTGGCAGTCCTTAATAACACCGATGCACATTCCGAGTGCCACCTGAGACTCCACCGCAGCAGATGGAACACTAACCTTGAGCCCGACAGTGCCAGAGCCACACAGACATTTTTTTTCTGGAGCGATTTTGACGTTGCGTTCTTCCGCTTAGGCGATGTAATTATGTAGACTAAAAAAATGCAGCCAGGCCGGTCTGCCATATTTTGTGGAGCTAATCGTTTTCCTTTGTCACTTAGAGAAGAGGCACAGTCATATTCAACTAAAGTACATCTCAGAAAATAAATATCTGGCATTCCAAATTGGTCGGTTTTAATTTTGCCATACCGTTCCTTCAGGCCCTCTGCAGCTCACGCCTGGAATCTCCTCATATTCCTCCTCCTCTTCACTTTTCCCCACTTCTGTGTGGGGGTCCATGTTCTTGGTCAACCATCTCCAAAAAAGCTCGGTTCGCCACCTCCTCCCCAGTCAAGTCATCTTCCTTCAGATCTTCTTTGACTTTATCCATCCACCTCCATGTTGGCCTCCTTTGATTTCTCTCCCCCTGGACTTCCATTCCCATCACTTCTTTTGTCCACATCTTCATTGTCTCTCCTCATCACATGTCCATATCACTTCAGGCTCCTTTCCTCTCCTTTCTTAGACGTCTCTCCCACTGTTGTTATGCCCCCGATTGTCTCATTTCTTATTCTATCCTGTTTTGTAATTCCACACATCCATCTCCACCTTCTCATTTCTGTCACATCCAACTTCCTTTTATGGCCCACATCTCAGTTCCATACATCATGGCTGGTCTTACTACTGTCTTAACCTTTAACCTTTGACTTCATTCTTCAACCACATAACACTCCTGATCCCTTCTTCCAACTGTTCCATTAACACTGCACTTTGTGAGTTATCTCAGCATCTAATTCTCCATCTTGGTCTACCACTGATCCGAGATATTTAAACTTCACTCTTTTCTAGACCTCCCCCTGCAGGGTAACCTCTGAATCCTGACCATCATTACACCTCAGATGTTCTGTCTTTTTCTTCTTCTTCTTCTTCTTCTTATTTATCTTCAGTCCTCTACCTTCTAAAGCCCTACTCCAGTCTTCCAACTTCCTCTCCTTTTCCTCCATTCTGCTGCTACACAATACAAAGTCATCAGCACAAAGCCTGCACCAGTGGACTAGTCTTTAATCCCATGACTCAACTCCTCCATAAGCAGATCAAAGAGGTGAGGACTTCAAGAAGACCCCTGGTGCAGACCTCCTCTAACTGGGGCCTTGTCTGTTACCTCAACACTGCACAGTCCTCACTCCCTTAGGCATATCCTGGACAATCCTCACACACTCCTGGTCCTCCTTTCTCTCTCGATGTGGCACTTTCTCCAAATCACTAAACGTCATATGCAGACCCCTCTGTTTTTCTAGATGCTACTCTGTCAGTTGTCTCAACGCAAAGACGGCATCAGTTGTTCCTGTCACTGGCATTGGACCAAATCTGCTGCTCCCCAATGGTGGCCTCTATTCTAAGGCTTCTCTGGTCTCCAATTGTGTGACTTTGCTGAGATCCCTGCTGAAACTTAAGAGAAGACCCTTGTGAGAATTCTGGGGTATTTTATTTTTTTGCTCAGGAGTAAAATCCGAGAAATATAAGACAGGAGACAACGTCTCAATTTTAGTTCTTGTTGTTGAGGAGAAACCAAAATGATATTAAAGCGATGTCTTTTTTTCATGTTTCATTCCTATGGGCGATGCCCTCTCTGGCATTTATGTCCCCTTGGCATACCTGGCACTTTTCTCCACACATCCTGGCACTATCCCCCTGTCTTTTCCTTTCAGACACACCCCCTGTCTTCTTTTCTTTCTTGCAGTATTCTTCTCTTTCTTTTTTTTTTAGATCTTTCTAGGCTTCTGCTTAAACCCCCTGAACGTACAGTAAGTTATTTTGTTGGGGTACCCTGGCAGCCTCATTAATTATTGCCTTCCGCTGGAAGACACCGGAATGTGTTACTGTAGAGAACTGGCAGACCTTCTTCTCTAACTTAACAGTGTCACACTAGATGGCGCTATACCAGCGATTAACCCGACACACAGACACTGACAACACATTTTAAAAGCACCACGAAGTTGTTTAATTTCTTTTCTTTAAATAAATAGTGCCCAAAGCACCTCCACCACAATAAACAAATAAACACAATAATATTTAATTCTTGAAATCTCTCCTCCACACCTCCCAGCAAGGTCTGTCCTCTACCTCCCAACTGCGGCTCACTTACTGGGTCTCCAACAGACCTTTAAATAGTCCTTGACCCGGAAGTGCTTCTACTCTTCCGTCCATGTGACTTGCCAGCACTTCCAGGTCAGATGGAGAATTTAAAGTTCTTTAATCAGCACTGGAAGTACTTCAGGGCTCCCGTCCTCGTGACTTGGTAGTATTTCTGGGCTATGGATGAAGCATGGCTCCTCCGGTCCTGTCACAGCTCCTCCTGGCGCTACCCACGGTACCCAACAGGGCTGAGAAACCAAACCCCAAGTCTCAAGATGCCCTGCGGGAATCCGGGGCACCGTTACACTCCAGGGGAGTTGCCATTTAGTGTTTTTGGGGAGGCAGTGTCCTGGAAAAGCTGCCTTCCCCCATCCTTCCATTTCAGGGGCATTCCGGCCGGTCGTCTCTTATAACCAGGGGCGGACTGACCATTAGGGCATTTGGGCAATGCCAGGTAGGCCGCGGACTCTGGTCTGGTCATGGGCCGGCCGTTTCATGAAATAAATTTTATGTACTGGTTACTGTTTGATATTAAAATTAATTTTCTAAACTACTAAACATTATCTGTCCGGTACTGCGATTTCTATAGTCCTATATAATATCCCGTATTACGTCATCAAGTTGTTTTAGCTGTCAGGACACAACGTTGCAGCGAAACATTTTGTCAAAACTGCCTTTTGCCAACTTCTGTTTCGATACCGCGACATTTCGGTTAGCATATACATTATTGCAATTTATTTTATCTCATATTTAGTATTTAAATTCTTCGGTACTAATAATTAGTTTAGAATATGAATTATGCATTTTATTGTTCTCTGGTCGTCGATGTGAGTGATAATTAGTGGTTTTCAGCTGTGATTATTAGTATGATGAAATAAAGTTAAAATAGGACTAGGATAATAAGATAGGAATTTTTCATATTAGGACGGAACATTTATATTTTATCGTTAAATTAATGGAACATTTCAATCATGTGAGGTTTTCGTTATATCCACTGTACAAATATCGAATTCAAGTGTACTACCAGATAGTGGACACTATTGTGAGCAGTATTGAGTGACGATTTGACAACATCTGCGTTCTATGCCGATCTGTCGATTCTTCACCCGAAGAACTTTGGTGAAGTTCCATTGGGAGCTATGGGTAGACATTTGCTCAGATTTGATGATGGCGTCACTGCTGAACAACTACAAACAGAACTGCAAAACTTTGGACAGCAGTGGTCAACACTTAAACAATCAGTAGCAGACGCTTATAGAGGGTGTCCCAAAAGTCACTATACACTTTTAATAAATTCCTAAAAATTACACAAGAAACTGAGTTTATTAATATTTCTAGCATCAACAAAGGAGTTGTTGGAGTTTTACTTGCTAGGCTTGCCATCACGTTCCAACGCCTTGAAGACTAGCTGTATACCTCCACACGAGCCCCTCAATTTTCAACAACTTTCGGCCACCTTCAGACGCAAGCCTCTCCGACATTTTGCAGCATCTCTTCCCCAGCCTCACTGCAGGCCGTGCTGATTCTTTCCTCAAGCTGTGACAAGTTACAGGACTTAGTGGCATACACCTTGCTTTTGATATAGCCCCACAAATAAAAAGTCACAAGGTGTAAGGTCAGGGGAGCGTGCAGCCCATTCGAGGCACCGATCCATCGGTCAAGAAATCTTGATGTTCAAGAAATCTCTGACTAACCTGGCAAAGTGTTGAAAAAAGACATTAGCAAGGTCACTCCTCGCCTGAAGTTGTGGCACAGCAAACTCCTGCAGAATCTCCAGGAAATTTTACCCTGTAACGGTGGTGGTCATGTTACCGGATGCATCGCGGAAGAAAAATGCTCCAATCAACCCAGTGCTAGACATTGGACACCAAACCACCGGCTTCAGAGAGTCTCGTTCATGCTCGAGAATTTCTGCTGGGTTTGATTTTCCCCCAAATTGTGTCGGTTAACCCGACCAGAGAGATGAAAGATAGACTTGTCGCTGAACCATAAGGACTCGTTTATACTTCACGCTCAGAACGCGTACGCCCGCACATCATGGCTGCCACACATTTCCAGCGTTCATTTGATGCGTCCTCTGAGCAGGTCCTCAGAAATTAACGCGACGCGTGTGCGAGTTGCAATACCCGCAAAAAGTCGGGGGGGGGGGGGGGGGCGCAGTGTGCTAAAAGTTGGAATGTGACATCAGAGTCTCTGTTTGCTATCAACATGTGACAGAAAGCCAATCCGAGGATCGATGTGCGCGCTTTGATGTTTGATGAATGGTTCAATGTGGTGAAGCAAAATGCCGACATACAGATGCATTCGTGGTGCTTTTATTTTCAAACGTCGAATATTCCTGATCATAATGACGCTATACATTTAAAAAGTCTCACATACCGTCTTTCTAGGGCTTCCTCCTGACCTGACAGCAGCAGCAAACAGCAATAGATCACCACACTGAGTACATTAAATGTATGATATTCCAACTCTCCACACATTTAGAATCCTTAGATTTATACTTGATATCACTTTCATGATGAAATGCATTAAAGTATGTATGATACATTTTACAGATAAATCGTTAATTTCGTTTAAATAATGAACACTGTTAATAATTACACACATGGAGATGACACGGTGGCGGAGCGGTAGCACTGCTGTCTCACAGGGAGTCACATCGCTGATATTCCCTGCCTAGAGTTTCCATGTTTTCCTGCTGGGTTTCCACAGTGGGCTCCGGCTTCCTTCCAAAGCTATGCAGATTTGGTGACACTAAAATGACTCAAGTGTATGTCTGTGTGCTCGTTTTCACCTTGCGATGAGCTGATGCCCCGTCCAGGGATTGTTTCTGCCTCGTGCCCAATACAAGCGGGAATGGACACATCCCTGGACTGATGGATTTAATCATTAAACATCCTTTTCAGAGATATTGCTGTAAGGTGTCATTGGAATTTAATGGGTGTTCCAGGCAATTCACAACACAGAGAAGCCGAACCTGTTCTCAACGTGGTGATATCTCACACTGCCACCTGGTGGACTCTTAATGATTTACGTAAAGTACGCACGCAAGTATAAACAGTACAACACTTGCGTAGCAGGAGTCCGCGTCGCGTGAAGTATAAAACAGGTGTTCTAACGAAACATCCTACCCATCGAAAAGATCTACTCACTGATATTACGCATGCGCAGACCACAATTGCGCAACTTTTCTACCTAGTGTTGAAGTTTGAGGTAAGTGTTACTGTATTTCAGTAATATGTATGCTTTTCTTAGCCTTACTACATTAATGCATTTATTACAGTTTACTGCATAGGTATTTACTGTCAACATTTTATAAGTTGTATATTTTGCATGTGTGACTTTTAATCTTGTACAGCCCATTGTATCCATGCACGAGTAATGACCGTCTTGTAAAATCTTTGCATCAGGCTGTGTCTCTTTCTGGCATTAAATGATGCATATAGAATAAATTGAGAAATGTTAACATTTCCATAAATAAACTATGGTAGGATACTTCGACAAAGTAGGACAAATCATAATCTTCCGCTTGAAGTTTTTGAACAAACTGAAGTCAGTACAGGTAGAGCTTTATCACTCTCCGAAGCATCCTGAATCAAGCTTTTGTTGATGCCGAGTTCCAGTGCAGCCCTCCGGATGGACTTTCCCTGGCTTTGCATGATATAGAAAAAAGGAATAGTATAGTGACTTTTGGGATACCCTATACTGTGGAGGATGACAATGACAGTGACCGTGAACAAGATGGGACAACTGTGTCAACTTGCAAGTCTTGTAAAGACATTCCTCTCTGCTGCCGCAAGGTGCTACTCTGGTTGGATCTCTTAACTGATGCTTGCAAGAGCGTTGGGTTTGCCTACAAGCTCCTTGTAGCAGTACTACAGTCAGTAAGAACTGCATCTCCCAGCAATCCATGCAGGGGCTGTCAGGGTCAAAGGTTGTCAATTGAGGTTAAAAGGAGGACAGGTGAACAAAAAGAAAATACAGTTGTTTTGTCGTTGTAACTTGTGTGTTGCGTTTATTTGTTGTACTGCCTGCTGTTAATTGAGCTTATTTAATCATTGTGTCCTGGAGTGTATTCGTTTGTTGGGGTCTGGATCGTCTGGCTACCTGTATACCGAGGACTGTGTTTGGATTCATTGGCTTTCCCGCAAGAAAAGGAGCGCTCCAGAAACATCCATCCGACTTCATCCTACCGGTAGGACTGTGTTTTCAACATACAGATCGCTGGACTTAACTTCGTCACCTCTCATATCATCCGGTTTGGTTTGTACATGGACTTGCTGTGTGGTGTTTGCATTTATATGTTAAATGTAATATCGCCGAAGGGGTCGGGGTGATATTATTGTTTTCATTTAGTTCATTTAATTGCATTACTGTATATACTTACAGTGCATCCGAAAAGTATTCACAGCACATAACTTTTTCCACATTTTGTTATGTTACAGCCTTATTCCAAAATGGATTAAATTCATTTTTTTCCTCAGAATTCTACACACAACACCCCATAATGACAATGTGAAAAAAGTTTACTTGAGATTTTTGTAGTACTAGGGTGTTGTACCGTGTTAGCCATTATGAATGTAGAGAAAAGCCAAGCAAAATGACATCTTTTATTGGCTAACTAAAAAGATTACAATATGCAAGCTTTCGAGGCAACTCAGGCCCCTTCTTCAGGCAAGATGTAATCTTGAGGTTTTTGCAAATTTATTAAAAATAAAAAAATTGAGAAATCCCATGTACATAAGTATTCACAGCCTTTGCCATTAAGCTCATAATTGAGCTCAGGTGCATCCTGTTTCCCCTGATCATCCTTGAGATGTTTCTGCAGCTTCATTGGAGTCCACCTGTGGTAAATTCAGTTGACTGGACATGATTTGGAAAGGCACACACCTGTCTATAGAAGGTCCCACAGTTGACAGTTCATGTCAGAGCACAAACCAAGCATGAAGTCAAAGGAATTGTCTGTAGACCTCCGAGACAGGATTGTCTTGAGGCACAAATCTGGGGGAAAGTTACAATGCTAACAATGGGAAGGTCTCAATGAGCACAGTGGCCTCCATCATCCATAAGTGGAAGAAGTTCGAAACCACCAGGACTCTTCCTAGAGCTGGCCGGCCATCTAAACTGAGCGATCGGGGTAGAAGGGCCTTAGTCAGGGAGGTGACCAAGAATCTGATGGTCACTCTGTCAGAGGTCCTCTGTGGAGAGAGGAGAACCTTCCAGAAGGACAACCATTTCTGCAGCAATCCACCAATCAGGCCTGTATGGTAGAGTGGTCAGACGGAAGCCACTCCTTAGTAAAAGGCACATGGCAGCCCGCCTGGAGTTTGCCAAAAGGCACCTGAAGGACTCTCAGACCATGAGAAAGAAAATTCTCTGGTCTGATGAGACAAAGATTGAACTCTGGTGTGAATGCCAGGCGTCACGTTTGGAGGAAACCAGGCACCGCTCATCACCAGGCCAATACCATCCCTACAGTGAAGCATGGTGGTGGCAGCATCATGCTGTGGGGATGTTTTTCAGCGGCAGGGACTGGGAGACTAGTCAGGATAAAGGGAAAGGTGACTGCAGCAATGTACAGAGACATCCTGGATGAAAACCTGCTCCAGAGCGCTCTTGACCTCAGACTGGGGCGACGGTTCATCTTTCAGCAGGACAACGACCCTAAGCACACAGCCAGGATATCAAAGGAGTGGCTTCAGGACAACTCTGTGAATGTCCTTGAGTGGCCCAGCCAGAGCCCAGACTTGAATCCGATTGAACATCTCTTGAGAGATCTTAAAATGGCTGTGCACCGACGCTTCCCATCCAGCCTGATGGAGCTTGAGAGGTGCTGCAAAGAGGAATGGGCGAAACTGGCCAAGGATAGGTGTGCCAAGCTTGTGGCATCATATTCAACAAGACTTGAGGGTGGAATTGCTGCCAAATGTGTATCGACAAAGTATTGAGCAAAGGCTATGAATACTTGTGCTTTCTCCATATTTTATTTTTAATAAATTTGCAAAAACCTCAAGTAAACTTTTTTCACGTTGTCATTATGGGTTGTTGTGTGTAGAATTCTGAGGAAAAAAATGAATTTTAATAACAGGAAATTTGGAATAAGGCTGTAACATAACAAAATGTGGAAAAAGTGATGCGCTGTGAATACTTTCCGGATGCACTGTAATTGTCCTCAGTGCGCTTCATTTGGTCTCTGTTGTGAGGGTGTGTGGGTTGATCCAAGCCTGGGGACGTTCCTGGGATCTTCTCTATTAAAATTAAATAAATCAGTCATTTTTGACGGTGTGAATCTTAGCGGCCCCAGACCACTGCTGCATGTGTCGCAAGTGCTGTGTGAACGATCATTCTCTGCGTTGAAGAGAATCAAAAGCCGCCTGAGAAGCATAATGATGCAAGAACATCTTGTGTCGTTCATGTTGATGTCGGTGGAGAGAAGTATCTGAGCCAAACTTGACACTAACAGTATTGGTGATGATGTGGCTGCTAAGAGCTGCGAACTGCGTAAGCTACTACGGTACTGGCACTTGGACATGACATTGACGTTTGACATGTACTCTAATAATGTGTTTTCATTACTAGGATGCTCTGCCCCCTGCTTACTTCGCTCGCCCACCCCTGGGTTTGGTTAACCGGATATACAATTTTTAAGAGATTGTTATTTTCATGGGATTTGTTACATATGCATTATATTCACTTTTACTTTAAAACTTAAGTTAATTACAAATATTGTTTAAACTATTCTTCAAGATCGCATTGAATTTTGATTCCATGTTTGGACTTACATTGTGACAACGCAACGTATAACTGCCTGTGAGTGAATGTCGTTTCTTTCTTTCTTGTAAATTAAACCGACTTTCTTGAATGTTTGTCCATGCTCTTTCTTCTTCGTTTAGTCGTTGACGTGTCATTTTGAACGTATAAAATTATTGTCCTGATAAAATTTTTTATAAGAGCTGAGAGTGCAGGAAGTGTGTCTGACAAAAGCATTCACACGACTGAGAGGTTCGATGACGGTGGTCTTGTCTGAAAATAGTTGTAAGTAGGGCGTGACTTGAAAGAATCTCATGTTAAAAGTCTCCGTCTCACAACGTTTTTGGAATCTTTTAATTCTCGCTGGCAACACGAATTAGACAATCTATAAGTCTCTGACTTAAAGTTTAAATCCGAACAATATATTCGATCCCTTTTCGCTCTTCCGTTATTTCACCGAGTAATAATTTCCGTTTGTTTGCGCTAATGCGATCTTTCCTATCCTTTTGTTTGAGACTTTCAGATTTTCACATGTTCATTATTTCTAACCTGCTCTGCATGTGTATCGCGCCAGTGTTTTTGAATTCTTTATGACGTTCTACTTTGTCATCTGCTCTTTGTCCTTTAATTCCGGCCCCGTGTCGTGAGACGTATAAGTGTCAGTCCAAGAAAATCACGTCTCGTCTCCTTCCAAGATTTTTTATAATAGAGAGAAATTTTATTTCTAAGCATGTCGTCAAATTTTAAGTTGTGTCTAACCAACAGTTTACAGATTAAGTTTAGATAGAGTTCATATCATTGGCTCATAGCAAGTATAGCGAACCGTGTACTCATTATAGGGTGGTCCAGATCTAATTATGCAGTTTTCATTACGCTATAACTTATTAAGTTTATTACATAGAGAATTCACAGCACCTGCCCTGCGCATAGAGATTTCACGTAAAATTCTTTTTTGTCGCGGATAGAAGGCAGCAACTGCCCTGCATTCCAAAATGGCGTGGAGACGGTTGTCAGTTGAACAGTTGCATAATTAGATCTGGACCACCCTGTACAATGAATAATGGGCTGAGTGGGTTGACCTCGCCACCTCACTCATTGCAGGATGCCCGGGCCAGTTTTGAGACCCAGTCCGCGGATTCAAGGTGCCAATGCCAGTCGTGTGTGCTGCTGCTCAGTTGTGTCAATTTTGGTTTGTAACTCCATGACTTTGTCTTTCGCGATTGTTTAGCTCGATTTTTCTCTTTGCTGTCAACTGGAGGAGGAGGTTAGGAGCCTGCGCTGATACACCCACCACATGACAAACCGCCTCAGGATCCAGTGTTGTGCATGAACGAGTTCAAAAGAGCGCCTTCATTGAACAAACTCATTTTTCTAAGAACGGTGAACTTAATGTAACGTAGAACTTCAACGTGAGCGAGTTCAGTTTTATGTGACATTCTGGATGTGGTTTACGTCCAGATTAAACGTTTTGCCTTACCCTGTAATGTAGGGGTGGAGCCGAATCAGAATACGGTATTCGGATAAGCACAAATAGTGGATTTTTATGAATATTTATTTCGTAACAATTTTTGGCCATTTATTTATATATGGAAAAATTAACGTCAAATCAAATCGGCGCTGTCTGTGTCTGCCTGCTTGTGTTTAAGCTGCACCCCCGCTGACACGAGCACGCAGTGAAGCTTCGCTTTTGCTTTTAGGAAAACGTTGGACTTTGCGAGGCCACTTGATATTTTTCCCCGTTGGACATGCAATATGTGACGGGAATTTTGACCAGCAGCGTAATAAGTTAGTTCACCTACACGCTGGCTCCACAGTCACCATTTGTGTCACACGGTTGGAAATAAAGCGGAAATTTATATGTAGACTTGCTTCGATTTAATGTATTTTTTGACCGGGAGGATATTAGCATATATGGACTGTAAAAAATAACGCATTAAAAGTACTTAAAAAAAAAAAAAAAAATAAGGCAACAAATTACAAGCAATGTTTTTGAGTTGATTTAATATACTGCACTATTGAGTAAACTTTATTTATTAATTTACTCAAATTTACCTAAAATAAATGTGTGATTAAATATAAGTAGTAGCAAAAATGGTATTATTTTAATCAGATTTTCATTTGAATTACTCAAAAAAAAAAAAGAGTAATAATGCAATGCTGGACAGTAATGACTGTTTAACAAATAAATGCTAAAACTCCATACATCTTTATTTATTTGAAAATACACAGTCACAACAACAGAGTTTTATTTTCAAAGGAAAATTAAATCAAATGTCTGAGGATAATTTTTACTGAATTACTGACATTCAAATGTCAATGCAAATTTTCTTACTTTTTGTGTAAGTTTAAAAAAAAAAAAAAAAAAAAAATCTCTCAATCAAATAATGTCCCAAGAATGAGAGGTAAACGGGACGGAAACGGAGAGAGTGAGAGAGTGAAATCCTGCGTCAGATGCCGTTCTTCAAACACTTCCTGCATTTACGCCAGCATATCCGGTTAAATGAATGGCCGCCTTTTCCACTTTTCAGTATGCGATAGCGAAAATCCTGAAATAAAATAATATGTAGGAAATTGCAACAGTTTTTTTTTGCATCGCTAAATAAATCATTGTTAAAAATTAACCAGAAAATGCATTACCTATGCAGATCACAAATTAAATAAGACGTCAAATAATACCGTGACAGTTAGGCAAATATCTTTTTATGTTGTTTACAAGTCGTAGTTTAGGACAAACGCCATATCATTCTCAAACTTATCTCAAAGTGTCATTTTCTTTTTCTGTGTAAAATAAGTTTTAAATGATAAAAAAAATAATGAACATACGTAACTATCTGAGAAATGTGCCTGCTTTTTAAAGCAAACCAACAAGGGGGCTGTTAAAAAGACGCTGCCTCGATCGCCATGTTTCCTACATGAAGGGAAAGGTTTCGTGAAAACAACTGCTTACGTCTGTAACTTAACGAAATGAAATACTATTTATTCATTACAGAATTAATATGCTTTATACTTACACATTTGTAGTAAAATCGCTCTTATTATGGATAAACGTTACAGCAGAATGTGTTGTTGTAAAAACCAAGGTGAGAGGAAGTGCTGTGTCATTAAATTTAATTGAAATGTGTTAAATTCACAGTATAGTTTTTTTACTTAGAATAAGCTATAAAAAATGTTTACATTTTAAGAGAAATAATAAGTTAACATTATTCTTAATTTTTTTTATTGAATTAGAATTAAATAATAAAGGCTAAAACCCATTTTTATTAATTAAAGTAATGATTATTTTGCGTATAGTTTTTTTGTTATTTTTCACACATGCAAGATTTATTTTTTACAGTGTGGTTATACGTATATGTTGCTGGGTATAGCTCAATAAAGTGTATTTAGATAAAAAAAAGTCTTCATGATTATTGCATTTTATTCAAGAACATTGTAATAGCCTAATATAAGGCATGCAGAATTGACAAAAGTAAACTTATGGGTCATTTATTCTCGCTCCTTAAAAAATATAATATGAACTATAGTTCAAAACTGAAATGGTGAACTCTGAACGTGAATGTATTCCTTTTAATCTGTGTGAACTGAACTTTGAGCGAGTCCTTGTGAAGTGTGAACTTGCACACCACAGTCAGGATCCCAGATTAGGACACCTCAGCAGCACCACACCAGTTCAGATGGAATGGAACACTGGGAGGTTTTTTTATGGAGACTCTCAACTGGATTCTCTCAAAATTACCTGTTGGCTCAGGCTGGGTGGGAGAGAGTGGGCAAGAGCGGCGTTTGGGGGGTGGCAAGTGGGGTGACCGTCCCAGGCCCTGCACCTAAGGGGGCCCCGCTTTTGAGGTCAGTGTGTCCCGTTTGAGCGGATTTGTCAAGTTATATTCTCAAGTTATATTTTCATAAAGTCCCCATGTTATCTTGCAAAAAATTTAGCTGAACACTGTAATGAGAAAATCTGGGTTATGTTAACATTATTTTTTTATTAAATGCGTGCACACGTTTATACAGTCCAGAAATACTGGTAACAGCGTTTGACGCAACTGGCCCTGCATGGGGTTGGTCAGCCCTAGGCCTCACCCACCCCTAAGGCCGCCTCTGAGAGTGGGAGGGTTGGGTTCCTTTGTATTGTATGTTTGCTTGTTATTTATATCCCGTTATTTTTGTCTTTATTTAATAAAAAGTTGATCACAAAATAAAAATAGTCAACGCAATTTGAAAATTACACAGTAATCAACAGAAGCTGATGCAATGCAACACATTTGCAATGGCTTATGGGTAATTGTGACCACCAAGGGGCGCACAGCTCCCCAGACACCTGACACAACAGACACAAACGTACAAGTCCAGCACAAGTATTTATGTATTCGTGGGAAACTCTTCCCAATAGTTTCCCCATGCAGAGCCACAGTACAAAAGCACTACAAGCACAACAGTCAGCCCTTTGGCTTCCTTTTCTTCCCATAGAAGTGAGTTTGATGTGCGGTACAGAAAGTCGAGCTTCAGATGAGGATCTGAGTGAGCGAGAGGAGTGGAAGTCTGTAGGAGATCAGTGAGGTTGTGGAGAGCTTTAAATGTTAAGAGCGGTATTTAGTATTGTAATCGGTAGTTAACAGGGAGCCAGTGACATTGAGAGAGAAGAGGTGTAATATGTTCAGTGGATTTAGAACAGCAGGTTATTATCCTGGCAGCAGAATTTTGTATAAGTTGTAAGCGATGGATAAGTTTTTGTGGGATGCCAGATAGAATAACATTACAGTAATCTATACGTGAGGTGACTCGGGCATTATCCGATACTTCAGTACTGTGTTGTGTAAGAACAGGACACAGTCTAGAAATGTTTTGGAGATGGAAGAAGGCAGTCCAAGAAATGTTACTTATATGGGAGGAATTATTTAATAATAATAATTATTATTTAATAATTGCCATTATTAGTATATAAATGGATATAAATAATTGCATTTAAACGATTCGCCAAAATCTGTTGTATGTAAACGATACTGTTTTAAACGTTTTTTCATCAGAAAACCCAGTTTCCACATTTACTTGTATTAGTTTAAATGCCACTTTTGCCACTCGCAATATGGCGTACGTGCTGACGTATTGTGTCGACTGGGCAACACAGTGAATGCGGCGTCTATCTATACATGTCTATAATCCTGAGGAGTCAGAAGTGACATCATCATTGATGGACCAGAAAGTGACATCATCTTGAGGAGCCAGAGGTGATGTTATCCACGGGAGTTGTCTTGAGGTAGCCATTTTCAGAGACCAGAAGTGTTGTCTGTGAGTGCGTGAATTTTGGATTTGTCTTCTTTTGTTCTGTAGAGACACAGAGAGGTGCATCAGTACCCAGAATCAACCCCCCATCTTGCGTTTATATCACTCACCTCAAAACTTGTTGACTGCCTCCTAAGCGCACGTGTGTGACTCTGTAAAATGTAACTTAGATACTTTAATGCATTTCATCATGACATCAAGTATAAATCTAATGATTCTAAATGTGCAGAGAGCTGAAATATCATAAATGCAATGTCTTCTGTGTATCAATGCAGGAGGAAGCCCCAGCAGCAGGTAGCGATTAACAACTGGCTCGGTTTTAAGATGGCGTTTACGACGGCCTGCTTTAATGATAAAGTAAACTACGAGGTTAAAATGGACATTTCATGATTTAAGCCAAAATTTCCACTATAATCACAAAATACACCTTTGTGTTCCTAACTTATTTTTTGTCCATGGCTCAAATATGCCGCCATACATTCTGATACTGTTGTGAGGGTGCAAAAAAGATGGTATGTAAGACCTTTAAAATGTATTGTGTCATTACAAGGGGAAATATGCAACGCTTGAATATCAAAGCACCACGAATGCATCTGTATGTCGGCATTTTGCTGCACCACATCGAATCAAACATCAAAGCGTGCACATCGATCCTGTAGAATCGTCAAAGCGGCTTTCTGTCACATGTAGATAGTACACAGAGACCCTGAAGTCACGTTCCGACTTATCACGCGGCGCCCCCCTGACTTTTTGCTGGTACTGCAACTCGCGCACGCCTCGTGTTAATTTCAGAGGACGCACCAAATGAACGCTGGGAATGCATGGCAGCCATGATGTGTGCTGTGTACGCATTCTGAGCGTGAAGTATAAACGAACCCTAATTCTGAAAAATTACAACCCCAAATCAGAATAAGTGGGGGTGGCAAGGAAAAATGCAAATACAAAAAAGAAAAGGAAAAAAAAAACCAGCCTTTGACTTGTGTTTCATTGCAGACAGTACGAAGCCAAGATATTTCATGTTTCGTGGGGTCAACATCTATTTCATTTGTTAACAGATGTCCATTACTGCATTTCAGGCCTGCAACACATTCCAAAAAAAAAATTGGTACGTGGGGGCAAATTAGGGCCAGTAATGAGGTCCAATAATGATAGGATTTCAAACAGGTGATGTCAGCAGAAGGGTGGCATGGTGGTGCAGTGGGTAGCGCTGCTGCCTCGCAGTAAGGAGACTTGTGGTTCGCTTCCCGGGTCCTCCCTGCGTGGAGTTTGCATGTTCTCCCTGTGTCTGTGTGGGTTTCCTCCCACAGTCCAAAGACATGCAGGTTAGGTGCATTGGCGATCCTAAAATGTCCCTAGTGTGTGCTTGGTGTGTGTTTGTGTGCCCTGCTGTAGGCTGGCACCCTGCCCGGGGTTTGTTTCCTGCCTTGTGCCCTGTGTTGGCTGGGATTGGCTCCAGCAGACCCCGTGACCCTTTAGTTAGGATATATATCAGGTTTGATGATGGATGGATGTCAGCAGGTAGTGCTGGGCGGTATACCGGTTCATATCGAAAACCGTTTTTTATTTTTTTTATGATATGGATTTTTCTTATACCGCAACACCGGTTTAAATTGCCTAAACGACGTTCGGAACGTGGCGCAGAGGGAAACTGTTCAAGTGGGGACCTGTTTCACTGCTACACCGCTAAACACAGATTTGTTGCACTAGGGCTCTTTTTCACTGCTACACCACCAAATACTGTAGGTAGCGGTAGCATAGGCATTGCGCGGTGAAAATGGACAGAGAACATTCCGAAACTGAAGCCGACGATAAAGTTGAACATGATGAACAGAAGAACTTTTGCCGAAAAGAAGGAGTCATGTCCGTCGCCTGGAGATACTTTAGTTTTAAAAGGTCAGATGTGTAAATACTGTTTCTATACTACTGGAAAAAACTGCAAGCCAAGTTGTACTTGTTTTATTTGTTTTCAATACAGTGTAATGTACCTGGGTACTGTGTAATAGTGTGACGACATGTTGACTTTATTCTCGACATTTCCACTTTAATCTTGATGCTTATGACGAGAATAAAGTCGACATGTTGACTTTATTCTCGTAATTTGTCATTAAAGTAGAACATCGTAAACTAAACTTCATCGTAAAATGAATATTTAATTTACTAGATTTTCTCAAACCCCGTCATAAGTTATATAGCACATTAAATGCTTTGTGTTAAGTGATTCTTAAACTGACTTCTTCTTGCACTGAGGAGGCGCTGGCAGCGATCGCCGTACAGAATACATTCACTTCATGATCTTCCTGCTCTCTGAACATTTAGAATGCTAAAATAAATACTTAATATAATTTTCATGGTGTAATGCATTAAAGAATGCATTAATCATATGGAGGCACGGCGGCGTGCCTGCCTTGCATTTGCATGTTTTTCTGGTGGGTTTACTCGGCGCTTCAGTTTCCTTTCAAAGTCATGTAGGATGTGGGGTTTTGTTGTGCTATATTGACCCTGCTAGTGTGCGTTTTGCTTGTATTCATCCTGCGATGTTCTGGCGACTCGTTCAGAGATGGGCGCAACTCTGAATGGATGGCATAATTAAACATGTATAACGAAGATATTTTTAAAGTTCTGAACACTCCGTGGTGCCAAGTTTATAACTAGTTTTAATTTCACAAAGACGTTTATCGTGTGGTGATTGGTTATGTGGTGAAAGAAAAAGGAAGGATAGGAACTGGGGTTTTGGTACGTCAGATAGAGACAGCATGCATGCAATAAAGATAGCCCGCTCAGAAGAACATGCATTGAATTCTGTGTTCGTGTCTCCGACCAGCAGATCACAAACCCAACATTTACACAATATTTAAGGTAAACCTGTGCGATAGCTATTCATACATCCAGTTTTTTGGAGCCTCGTCACACCTGCCATAAAGGTCTCTACACTGAACATACACCTGGGGACCCCTTACTGCGAGGGAGCAGCACTACCATGCATGTGTAATACCTGCTTTAATGCATTTCATCATGAAAATGATATCAAGTATTTATCTTAGCATTCTAAATTTTCAGAAAGCAGGAATATCATGAAGTGAATAGATTCTGTATGGTGATCGCTGTCTTCTCTTAGTGCGGAGGAAGTCAGTTTAAGAAGCATAGTGATTAACCACTGGGTCGGGGAACGTAACACAAAGCATTTAATGTGCTGCATTAATTTATGACGGGGTAAATTAAGTAATTGATTAAACATTGATTTTAGGAAGAAGTTTAGTTTACGACATTCTACTTTAGTTATGAAGTAAACTATGAGAATAAAGTGGAAATGTCGACTTTAATCTCGACATAAACGGCGAGAATAAAGTGGAAATGTTGACTTTGTTCTCGACATATAGTTTGTTTGTTTCTTCCCAGTATAGCTTAGCTTGAAGCAAGGTCCATATTAATGCAATTTGCCTAAATGATGGTTCAGTTGGTAAAGATGTCATCACCAAGTTGCACTTGTTTTATTTTATTTTAATTTGGTGAATACTGTGTAATGCACCTGGGCTTGAAGTAATAGTGCAACTATCAGTAATAATACTATTATTTATTTTATTGTTATTATTTATTAGTTTAAATATTATGAAGTTTAATGATGATAAAGTTGTTTAAAAAGTCACTGTAACGTGTCAGTGGACAGAGATTGTTAACATTAACAGAAAGTGTAGTTGGTTTACAAAAAATATTTACGATTTATTCCTTTTCTAAGACATATTCGGTGCAATACAATATTTGACAAGCACTTCTGGATATTTTACTAAGTCTAAATGCCTCTTTGTATGGTTGAAAATATGTTGTCAAAATTATAGTTTGTTTTTGCAAAATTTGTTCAATAAAAAGGTTCTATATTTTGACTGCATCTGTCATGCAATGTAATACCTTCTCCATTAGTGCCACCCCCTTGAAAACTATCACTTTATGGGGCAATGCAAAACTGTATTAATACTTGTGTGCACATTAAAATGTTTTTTTTGTACAATGAACAATACTCTTGACAGTGGAATAGGTTATTCTTAGCCAGTAATTGCAGTGGAAAATGTGGTTAACATCCACTCATGCATGGGGAAAAAAATACCGTCGAATACCGTGAAACCGGGATAATTTAGACAAATACCGTGATATAGAATTTTGGTCATACCGCCCACCCCTATCAGCAGGTGATTGTAACCCTGATTTGGTATCCATGACAGGCTGAGTCTCAGAGGAGCAAAGATGGGCAGAGGATCTCTGGCTTGTCAACAAATACGTGAGAAAAGGATTGAAATGTTTCAAAACAGAGTTCCTCAAAGAAAGACTGGACGGGATTTGCATGTTTCTCCTTTTATAGTGCATAATATCATGAAACGGTTCGAGGAAATTCAGGGTTTAAAGGTCAAGGCCGCAAGCCTAAGCTGAACAGCCGTAATCTCTGATCCCTCAGATGGCAGGCACTGCATCAAGACACGTCACTCATCAATGGCCGATATCACCACGTGGGTGAGGCCTGATTACTTTGGCAAGTTTTGTCAAGCTGCTCTACAATACGGAGTTAACATTCACAAATGCCACTTCAAACTTTACTGTGCACAAAAGAAGCCTCATGTTAACCCCATCCAGAGGTGGCATCGATTTCTCTGGGCTCAGAGGCATCTGGGATGGACCATCACACAGGGCAAACAAACTTGTGTTGTGCTCAGTAGTTCACATCTTTTTTTGGAAGGAATGGATGCCATGTGCTCCGGAGCAAAGACGAAAAGGACAGTCATCAGCAACAAGTCCAAATGCCGGGGTCTGTCATGGTCTGTGGTTGTGTCAGTGCCGCTTGGCACTTCTGTGATGGCACCATTCATGCAGAAAAGTACATTGAGATTTTAGAGCAACAGATGCTGCCTTCTTTTCCAGAGCTGTTCACGCATTTTTCAATAAGACAATACAAAACCGCATTCTGCACACGTTAGAGGCAGGGCTGAGGAAGACGAGGGTCCATGTACCGGAGTGGCCCGCCTACAGTCCTCACCTGTCCCCAATAGAGGATGTGTGGAGAATTTGGAAACAAAAAATGTGACAATGACAGTGAGTTGCACAATTCTCATTCACTTGTAATTCTGAAACGAAATGTCTTATTTTAAATATGTGTGCTTTGCATATAGAAACAGGACAATGACATGAATTATCATGTTAAATATGTAATGAATTATATATTTCTATATAATATATGTATAGATAATGAATAAAACATTAACAAGCAATAATAAGAAATTTCCATATACACATTCATACATATATTTAAAAATGATGCAATTAGAGGGGACTCCTGACCCTCTCCCAAACTTCCCACATACACTAGATCCTAAACGAATGAAAAGAATCAATTCACTGAAACAGACAGTGTGAAAGAATTGAATCAGTAATGTAAATCGAAATGCCCACAACTCGTGGGATTGGACCCTGCAACCTCCCCTAGGTAATTGAAACCAGAGGTGGCTCCAGGGGCACCACATTTGAGGGGGCCCCCAAAAGTCATTTCATATACAATTGCGAGGGCACCAATCTCTAAGGGGGATTATACACCATATATTTCAGACCTGACTCCATGGATCTAAAAGAGGACGTCACTTTTTGGACAGTTGCAGCCATGTCTACCTAAGGACACAATGTAGTCTTCAGCCTCTCTGCTTAGGACCCTGGCTCAAGCCTTCATTAGAGTACCCTTTCTGTGTTTTCTGTTTGTTTTCCCACAATCCAAAGATCTTCAACCAAATGAACGCCTGTCTCTGTGAAAGTGCTGGGTAATGGAGAGCGTTGGCATCCAGTAGTCCTGCCTCACTAGACAGCAGCTCTGAAGATGGATGGTCATGTAACAATAAATGCATTATTTCTCAAATGAACCATTAAATTAGGTCAACAAATCACTTTTCCACTTTAACTTATTATGGCTGATTTCTTTTGTTGTTGCATGTGGGCCAAACAGCAAGGCAGTAATTAGTGCCACCGCAGCTTTAGAGCTCTTGGGGTCTGAGATCGACTTTAAGCAATGCAGGCATTCAAGAAGCGCAATCAATGGGACATACAGTCCAATGTTATAAAACAGTGTTCACATATCTATCTATCTATCTATCTATCTATCTATCTATCTATCTATCTATCTATCTATCTATCTATCTATCTATCTATCTATCTATCTATCATTATATAGTACCTTTTACATCTATCTATCATTAATATAGAACCTTTTACATCTATCTATCTATCATTATATAGTACCTTTTACATCTATCTATCTATCATTATATAGTACCTTTTACATCTATCTATCTATCATTAATATAGTACCTTTTACATCTATCTATCTTTCTTCTTGTGAAGGACAGCCGGGTCCCATGCCCGGCAGGGATGCCCCTGCTGCATCTGTTCTGGGGGAGCCACCATGGGCAGTTCAGTACCTCCCCCGGGACGCTTGGTGGCAGCCTCCCTGGTGGACGATGATTCCCCAACCTGGCGCAAGGCTCCATGGGAGATGGAGTCCTCCACAGCCTGGCTGGGGGCTTGGATGGCCACCAGGGGGAGCTGCATGGACTTTCCAGCCCAGCTGGTCGACTCGTCAGCCCCACCCGGAAGGTCAATTAGGGCCAGGTAATCAAGCACCTGGAACGCTTTCGGGTGGGGTATAAAAAAGGCCAGCCACCACCACTCGAGAGAGCCAGAGTTGGGAGGAAGGAGGACGAAGCTTGTGGTGGAGTGGTGGGAGAGAAGTGTGGTTTGTTGTGCTAATTGGGAGTGTATTTGGGACTGTGTTGGGCCTGTGGGACACGGGGAAGGCGTGCCCCACGGCTGAAGAGAAATAAAAAAGTATTTAAGTACGTGCCTCTGCCTGAGTCTGTGCCAGGTCGGGCGCTATATAGCGCCTTTTACATTCTACATCAAGGAAACTCTTTTGTCTTATAAATTATCTAACCCAGTATCGCCAAAGTAAATTCCGTCATCCTGTCAGCGTGTCACGTTGCTTCTAGTCTTTCTCCTAACCCTAACCTTTCAGCCCCAGGGTGTTGATTCACCTTGAGAAGTCATTGCCAGGCGCCGTTATCGACTCGGATTGTTGATGCCCAGATGTGAATTGCTGTCTCTGTTCTGTAGACTGCTACACGATAATAACTGAAGAAAGTCACGCTTATGATCGATGTATTGTGGTTGTCTGAGGGAATGACCAGTTGTGACAAAGTAAATATTGGGTGCCTGCCCGGCTGTCCCTGTTTACTTCAAGTAATAACAAAGAAAACAAACATATGATGGCATCAGAACAACAATAAATGATAGCCAGCTTTTAAGATTGGGGCAAAGTAAATGTGCTTTTAGGTAAGAGAGGAGCTCTGTCTTTTGGGTTGCTCAGTCGTGAAGTGACGCCTCCTTCTGGGTGGTTGTGCTTTTATGGCCCAGAGACAGGAAGGGGGCAGAGTCAGTTCTCCTCACTGGGTGATTTCTTTGTACTGAAAAGTTAGTGCCAGTACTCTCTCTCAGCCCGGGGTGGAACTACATACTTGAGAGGAACTTGGTGGGTGACCCACTGATGCACATGCATGAGAGCATAGAAGTTGTCTTTGTTATCTTCCAGGTGTTTTGTGGGTGCTGCCCCAGAGCCGTCACAGCCTAAGAAGCCCAGAATTTCATCACAGGACCTTCAGGTAGCTTGAAGTGCACCAGTCTGCACAAATGAGAGATGAGAAAGGTAAAGATCAGGGGCCTCATGCATAACGGCGTGCGTAGAATTCACACTAAAATATAGCGTATGGACAAAAGCGGAAATGTGCGTATGCACAAAAAAATCCAGATGCATAAATCTGTGCGTTCGCCAACTTCCACGTTCTTCTGCTCCATAAATACCGGTCTGCGTGAAATGTAACGCAGTACACACTCCTGCTGCCACTCCCCAAACTCCTCCCAGAATTACACCTCTTTGAATATGCAAATCAATATAAATAGCCCTTAAGCTCAGCATTCTGTGAAAAGGTAATGGCAAAAGCACGGGGTGGGGGGGGAAGAAGAATTTCAGCAAATACCAAGTGGAGGCAAAGAAAAACTTACTATTTGTTGGTTTAAACAGTGATATAAACAACAAAAGGAAGTTGATTGAGTGACAAAGTGTTGGAGAAACTCGAAAGCTCAAGTTCACAAAGTCACACAGTGCCCGAAATAAAAAAGTTGTCAGATATCAAAGTCGCCGTGAAAAGGCGAGTTGTAGCCCACCGTCTGAGTGTCATGAAAGCTTATTAGGGTACAGAGAAAAGGAAAAAAAAATAGGGACACAGTGGGAGAAAAAGTCGAAATGTCCACTTTAATCTCGAAATTTCCACTTTAATCACGTATTTTATTTTGTCATTAAAGTAGAACATCATAAACTTCATCTTAAAATCATTGAATTTAGTAGTTTCTCAAATCCCATCTTAACTAAAGTAGCACGTTAAATGCTTTGTTTTGTATTTGTTCTTCTATGTTCTCTGTGTGTGAATCACTATGTGCTTCTTAAACGGGCTTTCTCTTCCTCCGACAGAACACAGAATCCATTACATTCGTAATATTACAGCTCTCTGAATAATTAAAATACTGAGATGTATATGTGATATCATTTTCATGATGATAGGAGTTAAAGCATGTTATTAAACATGGGAACACAGTGGTGCAGTGATAGTGACGAGCTGGCGCTCCGTCTTTGAGATTGTTCATGCCTCACGCAAGATGCTTGCTGCGCCATGCGCGACCTTCAATGAAATTATTTATTGCAGCAGTACTGTCTCTCTCAAACTTACTAATCTCCTATTCCTGTCCTTCCTTTTCTTTCTCCAAGTAACCAATCGCCACATGATCAGCTCTGTAATAGACGTTAAGCCATCTATAAGCTGAGAACGCCGATTCTTCAAAACTTTTATGAAACATTGAAATATCTTCGTAGTACGTGTTTAATTATTCTATCCATCTATCCATCCAGGGTCACACCAGCACCAGCAAGAATACAGCGCGAGACCGGAACAATCCGTGAATGGGGCGTCCGCTCGTCGCTGCCGCTGTCCACCGTTGTTTCCTTAGGAGGCATTAGCTCTCCAGAAATGTGTTCTTTTGAAATTGCGGCATGTTAAGTAACCGAAAAATATAGAAATACGATATAAAAGTCGATATCCCTCCCATAGTGATTACGGATGGTACAGAAATCACATGAGAGAAAAAGATATACTTTAGCTTTCTTTACTGACTATTTTACGCGGTTACAGACGGGAAGCTTATGACAGACTCTATCAAGGTGGGAGTCTTGATCAACGCAGTCTGCCATCTTTCGTCACCACGCTGAAAGGATTTTCCGGACGGATGACATAATCTTCCTCCCGACAGCTTCAAAGTGTATTGGCAGTAGGTCCATCCTTATATACTGGTTGCTCCACGTGCAGGCTCTCTTTCTGGTCTCCAAACAAGGACAGGAAAGGACTCAAACCCCACCTTCAAAAAATACAGGAATAGCACAATTCCTACATGTAGTTCTCATTCTCCCAACAAGGAAAGAAGATTTTGTGCTGACAGAGGACAGAAGTATATTATTCTGTCTTTAGGCTGACTATACAATCCTCCAGTTGTCTTTGGCTATCTAGTCCTGTGCTTGGCTCGACAATTCTAAATGCTGAGCCCCTGCGTACCATACTTGGTCTGCCTGTATGAATGAATCCATATCAGTGTGCACAGAGACAGTGACATTAAACTTAATATTATAACAAACATATTATAACAACCGTGTCCCCACATGTTTAATTATTAACAATATACATAAGTTTTAAACTTCATTAAAATAATCTGTATAATGCAGTGGTTCTCAACCTGTGGGGCGGGCCCCCCTAGGGGGGCGCGAAGATGTGAAAGAAGAAAACAAGAATCGAAAATATGAAAAATACATCTATTAAAACCAAAACAAATTAACTTAGACAATAAATATAGAGTTAGATAAATGTAGATAAAAGTTAAGTAGGTATAATAAAATATCCATTAATTAAAAAAGAACAAATTGCTATTAGTGGGCTCCTTTCAAAAAAAACGTTAGGGGGGTGCAATTTAAAACTGTTATGAAAACTCTGGTCATAAATACTTAAAGGTAGAGAAACGCCGGTATAATGTAATAAACATGCTTTACTGCATTTCATCTTTAAAAATGATATCAAGAGCTCCAAGAAGATAGCGCTTGGAAATCTAAATTGACTTAGAAGCCAGTTGTCATCATCTGTAAATACGAGCTTTATAAAGTGACTCAAGTTGTGCAATATTATAACCGTAGTGCATGTTTCCAGTAAGGTGATTGTACTTATAAGTGCCAACACTTCTACCAGGAGCACTTGAAGGACTGATTGAGTGCGTTTAGAGTTCTTGCGATGCAACTGTTTCTGAACTGCAAGGTCCCGACAGAAAAGGCTCTGAAGCATTTGCCATACTGTATGGGAGAGGTTCAAATAAACTGTGCGCATGGCTGAGGCAGCGTGTGCTTGATGCTGTATCTCGATAATCCAATTAGCTGCTGTAGAGCTGTGATTCCACACTCGGATAGAGTGAGTTAAGATACTCTGAGTGGTGCTCTGAGAGTGACAACGCTAAAGCAGCTATGGTACTTGGAATAGTTTGGCCATTCCGTGCACCATTATATTGTTATGGGTTAATTACAATCCGATGCCTTACACTGAAATTAACTGCATATTGTTTATTAGTTTATTTGATAAAGCCACCTCAGAGATGTGAATCTAAAAAAGAAAGGGAAACCACACAGGAACAGTAGCACTGATTTGACGCTGGGTGCCGCCAGTTTGCAAAACCGAGCGGAGAACTTGTGTACAGCAGGGATTGAGCTGGCGTAAAAATGTGCATGGCTTTACGCCAAGTTTAGCTTTTATACATCGCGATGTGAACGTGGAAACAGGCATATGCAACATTTTTGTGTGTACACACTGTTTATACATGAGGCCCCAGGACTTCTGGAGCAATGCGCTCGAGATGAAAGAAGCAAAGATCAACTCAGCGGTTCTCAACTTGTGGGGGAAGTAACAAAAAAGGGGGCACGAATGTTGCCATATGTGGCATAATTTCGCTATTCGTAGGGAAATTTTAAACTTGTAGCGGTGTATCGGCAGCAAAAAATATAGGAATAAATCTTATTAGGGTTTCAAAAAAAAAACGTTAGGGGGGAGTGATTAAAACTTATGAAAACTCGGGTCGTAAATACTTAAAGGTTGAGAAACGCTGGATCAAGTTATGTGGCTACAGTACCTGAAGTCACGATTGGCGAGAAGCAAAGACAGCATTTGACCAGAAGAAACTGATAGCAACCATGAAGCATGGGGGTGTTAATGATCAGATTTCAGGACCTGGGCAGCCCACCATCATGGAATCCACTAGGAATTCTTCATTGTACCGGAGTGTGCCTGAGGATAATGCGAGACCATCTGTCAGAAGGGTTGACGATGACCCTGAACATTTCCATTTCTTTATGAATCTGCCTTTTGTAACCCGTCATCTCTAAAGCTGTCATTGAATTTGACCTCTGAAGTTATCAGAGTGCTCCGAGCCTGTACTCTGTGAAGGGCGCTATATACAAAAAACGAAAAACGGATTGCGGAATCAGATTAAGCAGGCTTTAAAATGGATGGACACCTGTGCATTTTGTCGCCCCGTTCTTGATATCTGTGATGGATTCTACAAATGGACACCTCCACTCTGGGCCTTCTAGGCAGCCTCTCTTAATTCTGCTTTTAGCAACAAGTAAACACAGAAAATCGTCCTCCCAGTGAAGGCTAAAAGCCTGTAAATGCGCAGCACGGCTTTGATCTGTCCGGCTGTTGCTTTGCATCTGCTAAAAAGATCTAAAGGAGTTACGTTGTGTTGCCAGATCTCAAGACGTGAGGTGCCTGAAGAAATCTTCTGAGTCTGTTGACTGTCTCTGACTCTTCAGAAAAGTACGTGCTTGGGGCGAACAGTCCTGCGAGTGAGTGATCAGCAAGGCGTGGCATTTAGATGTTGTGGTCAGATGCAGGAATTACAGGTTGGGGTAGCCGACCGGGTCATCCCTTTAATTCATCCAATACACAAGAAAATAAAAAGATCAGAAAGAAAGTTTTTGTAGGCACAGGGCTCACCAACGGGAAATCAAAACTAAAGAACAGACACAGAGCTCCATCTCGCATGTTGCTCTGGCCAAGTGTGACACCTCATTCCGGAACACCCAGGTTTTTATGGCCATGTAACAGGAAGGGGCGGAGCTAAATGCCTATACTGGGCGGATTCTCAGCACTCTGGGGCAAGAAGGAGATGAGAGTGTTAGCGGCAGTGCGCCCTCCTGCCTTACTGGGTTATTACCTACCACGACTGAGCCTGGGAGGAGGTCCTTCGACGCACATGTGTGACAACGGACTGCGGAAATGAAACTGCTACGCATTTACAAATTGTTTTTAATAATTTAATCAACATCTAGCATGTTGGCACAATGGTAGTGATGCTGCCTTGCAACAAGGAGACCGGGTTCAAGCTCTCTATGTGGAGTTTGCATGTTCTCGCAGTGTCCATATGGGTTTCATCCCACAGTCCAAACACTTTCATGTTGGGTGGATTAGAATTACATCTGCTTTTATTTTATGATGGGCTGGGTGTCCTGTCCTGAGCTTGCTCCTGCCTCACGCCCAATGCTCGCTGTGATAGGCTCCAGCTTCCCCATGCCTTGGTTCTGGATAAGTGGGTTTGGAAAATGGACGGATGAATTAATCATCAGCATCTTTTCACAGCACTTTTCGTTTTTATATTTGTGTTGGGGTGATAAGGTGTGTTAAATAAGACTTGTAAGATTTTACTTGTGTGAGGAATATTAGGATTTTTCAGATAAGAGACAGTTATTAATTGAATAAAGAAGGCTAATGTAAAGCTCATAAAGGGAAAGCCAGAATTACATTGTTGATTGTGTGTGTTTGAAAAGGAGTTTAACCTTTATGGAGGGAGGGATGGGATCAGTAAGCATATGTTGACGATGATATTGGGATGTATGCAAATTAGATAGGAAAGGCATCTATATGATAGATAGATACAGTAGATAGATAGGAAAGGCACTATATGATCGATAGATAGGAAAGGAATCTATATGATAGATAGATAGGAAAGGCACTGTATGGTAGATGTTTTAGCGTAGTTGATAGGCACTATATGATCGATAGATAGGCACTATATGATTGATAGATATTTTAGTGTAGTTGATAGATAGATAGATAGATTAAATGCATAATTAAAAGACAATATATCATCAGTGAGTGAAAATTGTGAAACTCACACTCAGGTAATGATTCGGTTCATAAATTAAATGAATAAGAATCATACACCTTATTAACAAGTAAAGATTCATTTTGCGAATAGAATGAATGCATCATAAACATTTGTGGTAATAGAAATGGATTGTATTTGTCATTCCAACAGAAGGCACAATCAGCTTTAACACTGTTTTTACTAATCCCAAACCAAATACTATGTAACAGAGGCATATGCATTGCATTTTTCATTCCAACAGATGGCACATCACACACATTTGTAGTATTAAAATGCCTTGCATTTGTCATTCCAACAGAAGGTGCATCACAAATATTAACATTGCTTCTATCAATCCCAAACCAAATGGTGTATAACAGTTACATATAGCGGAGACATTGTATTTGTTATTCAACAGCTGGCTGGTGACATATATTTGTAGTAATGCATTTTATTACTAGAAATGTTTGTGATGCGCCATCTGTTGGAATGACAAATGCAATGCATTATTTATTACAGGCATTATAGAATACATTCCAATAAATGGTGCACTGAAACCATTAACACTGAGGGCTACGCTAATTACTTAGGGTAGCATAGCTAGGTTTTGTTACAAAACAACAATTTTTCACTAATTTTTGAAACCTTTGGTGCCTATTTGGGCCATGGCAATGACAATGACAACTCACATGTTTGTACTTGTTTATGAATGCGGGTGCCAATGCTTGTTGGCCTTCCAGTGCACACAACTCAGATGTATGGCATGCCGCCCCTGCTGGTGCCCATTTACCTCCACAGCACATCTTTTCTTTGCCTTGTTTTTTGTCCTCGCTTGTTATTCCCTTATCATCTAATAACAACAGTAACTGGTTAAATCAAACCCCCGGCACAACGTAAATCCCTCAGACTAAGGTGGAGGCTCCATTTACATCTCAACACTTCCCAGGCTGACATCTTCACTGCAGGCACCCTGCGCCAAGTGTTGTTGTTTGTGTATTTCGGATTGCCATGGTGTCAGAGTGAAGAGCAGCCTGGGGCTTGGTGGAGGAAGGTGCCATCTGTATGCTGAGTCGCTCTTTTCTCTGGACGCACATCTGTTACTGCAGTGCAGAAGAATAAAAGTAATAAATAGGTAATGAATTCAGTATCCTGTCACCTGAAGGTCTAAACGGGAATGGAACAAACTGCTGTTGTCGCAGGCTGCTTGTCAATTCATATGCTGTTTAAGATGTCAGACGGTGGTGCTCAGTTTTCATTTTCTCTCTTTAACACATAATTACTCCCCTTGAAAGTAGAAGTATAATATACACACTTCAGTGTGATGGATGGCACCCCGGCCAGGATTGAACAGAAAACCTTACCCGGCCGAGATGCCAGTGCAATGGAAGGACTGGGAGAGATGACCACTGCTGAAAATTTTCTCCCCACAATACACTAGATGGAAGCCCCCCTGGGCAAGGATTCTCACATAGACACCCGCAAGGGATGCTGGGGCCTGTAGTCCCGTGGGGGCAGGTCTATTTGGAGGCCACCAGGGGGAGCTATCAGGATTCACAATCCCTAACTTTAGGGACTTCCATTCAACCAGGGAGAGTTTTTCCAGAGGGTTGTGCTCCCAGTCCATAGTTAAAAGGAGACACTCGATCAGTCAGACGAGTCAGAGTCGGGAGAGGAGCTGGAAAACATTCGCCTCCTTAGAAGAAAAAGTCTGATTTGCTGTGCTGGATTACACTGTGATAAAAGAAGAAGCATGTGAAAGGTATTGTTGTGGATGAAAACACATTTATTTGCACCCGGGACTGCCTTGGTATAGTTTGCTTTTGGGATTTGGGGATGCTGCAGTGCCCCCTAGTGGTCACATAACATACATAGAGTATGGCACACACACTGCAGATTTCAAAGTCTTCAGACGACTTCACTTTCTGCCCACTTTACTGTGTTGTAGATTTTATTTTAAACGGATGAATTTCTGCCCATCTGTTAACACCAAAGTCCATCCATCCATTATCCAACCCGCTATATCCTAACTACAGGGTCACGGGGGTCTGCTGGAGCCAATCCCAGCCAACACAGGGTGCAAGTCAGGGAACCAATCCCGGGCAGGGTGCCAGCCCACCGCAGGGCGACACTCAAAGTCCCATAATAATAATAATAATAATTCATTACATTTATATAGTGAGCAAGTGAAGACGTGTTCTAGAAAGGTCTTCAAATTTATTAACCACCGAAAACTGCACTCTCTCCTTCGTAGATGCATTCAGACCCTTTGCTGTGCCACATTAAATTGTGCTCAGGTGCCTCCCCTGTTTGCTTTCCTTCTCCTTGAGATGTGGCGAGAACTTGAGCGGAGCCCACTGGTGGCAAACTGAATAGACCGATGTGTCCCTGGGCATGGATGATCCTACGATTCACACTGCATGTCAGGACAAAAAACTCTCAGTAGACCTTGTGACAGATGGCTAGGACCATTACCCAGCTGGAATGCCAGCTGGGTGGAAGGACCAAGGGAAGTGTACCACTTTAGGACAGTATTCTCCCTGAGACGCTATAGAGGGCAGACATTACACCATGGGTCCCCATAGGGCAGGCATGCGCAACCTTTCCGCTATTGACGGCCGCACTACAGACTTTTTACTTTAATAACGGCCGCACTACAGACTTTTTACTTTAATAACGGCCGCCAGTAAGTCCAAGTAAACTTAATAATGTTTTATGATTTATGTAAAAATTTACAGATTACACATTAAAACAGAGTATGATATATCTGACAATATTCAATTTACTGGTCTACATATGTAAAAAAATGTCTACGAAACGTCATATAGGACAAAAAACCTTTACAGCAATTGTTTCAGGAAGTTTGGAAAACATCGCCATTAATGGCTTCCTTGCTCTTGCATGTTTGCAGACATGCTTGCAAAGTCAGGGGACTCGCTGGAGACAATTAGCCGTATTCCAGACTCTAGATTGCTGTCTACCAATCGGGTTCGGTACTTGCTTTTCAGATATTTCATTCTGGAAAACGCTGCTTCGCACATATGATGACCGTTTGCTAATGGCGATAGGCAGTGTATGGACTTAGCCACAAGGCCGTACAGGCGTACACTCCCATTTCCTTCTCAGTTCCATATTGGCTAGCCGCTAGTCACGTGACTTCACATGTACTCCTGGGTGTCAGCCCATTTCAACCGAACTTAATATTCAAGTAAGCAAATCGGCTTTCGGCGTCACCATACCGACCCGGCCGACAAAGATTCCGCGGCGTTGAGACCCCTTACTCGCTGGAGTCCAGAGACCCTACACCTGCACGGCCGCCATTACGTACACTTTAATATACACGTCCACGGCCGCCAAAGTCCTTGCCCACGGCCGCATGCGGCCGTACGGCCGCAGGTTGCGCACAGCTGCCATAGGGTATGCTGGGAGTGGTACTTTGGAGCAGCCCTGTTAGGCTCCGTGGGTGCCACCATAGGGTGCTGCAGCTACAGCTGAATGCTTTGGGACACCACTTCTGCCACACTGGGAAGTGCAGCTGGAAAAAGGTCAAGGAAAACCTGGGGCACTTCCGGATACTTTTTAAAAGAAGCCGCTTCACCATCAGTCAGCAAGTCTGAGTCGGGAAATGGAAGACAAGCTTGCTGGAGGAGGAGGAGGAGGAGAAGCAGTGGTGTAGATGGAGTTCATGCCGCTCGGGGTGGGTAATGCTTCAATTTGCCACTCTCCAACATATCTGAATATGTTAATCTATTTAAATAGAAATTTAAAATGAAGTCTAGAGAAAAATTCAGATACATTTTGCATATATTTATTCATATATAGAGAAACTGCAATAATTGTTCATATATACAGTCATGTGAAAAAGTTTGGGAACCCCTCCCAGCCTGCATAATAATTGACTCTCCTTTAAACAAAGATAACAGTGGTCTGTCTTTCATTTCATAGGAGTACTGCGGTGTTTTCCGAACAAAGATTTTTAGTGACGCAGTATTTAATTGTGTGAAATTAAATCAAATGTGAAAAACTGGCTGTGCACAAATGTGGGTCCCCTTGTCATTTTGCTGATTTGAATGCCTGTCACTGCTCAATGCTGATTACTTGGTGGGATGAGCTCGTTACGCCTTGACCTTCATAGACAGGTGTGTCCAATCATGAGATGTAATTGACCACCTTAAATACCTTTATAAGTTGTGCTTCCTTCCCTTTGACTCTCCTCTGAAGAGTGACAGCATGGGATCCTCAAAGCACCTCTCCAAAGATCTGAAAACAAAGATTGTTGAGTCTCCTGGTTTAGGGGAAGGCTACAAAAAGCCATCTCAGAGGTTTAAACTGTCAGTTTCAACTGTAGGGAATGGAATCAGGAAATGGAAGGCCACAGGCACAGTTGCTGTTAAACCCAGCAGGTCTGGCAGGCCATGAAAAATACAGGAGCGGCATATGAGCAGGATTGTGAAAATGGTGACAGACAACCCACAGATCACCTCCAAAGACCTGCAAGAACATCTTGCTGCAGATGGTGTATCTGTACATCGTTCTACAATTCAGCGCAAAAAGAACATCTGTATGGCAGGGTGATGAGAAAGAAGCCCTTTCTGCACTCACGCCACAAACAGAGTCGCTTGTTGTATGCCAATGCTCATTTAGACAAGCCAGATTCATTTGGGAACAAAGTGCTTTGGACTGATGAGACACAAATGGAGTTATTTGGTCAGAACAAAAAGCCCTTTGCATGGTGGAAGAAGAACACCACATTCCAAGAAAAACACCTGCTACCTCCTGTCAAATTTGGTGGAGGTTCCATCCTGTTGTGGGTGGCTAGTTCAGGGACTGGGGCCCTTGTTAAAGTCGAAGGTCGGATGAGTTCAACCCAATATCAACAAATTCTTAAGGATAATGTTCAAGCATCAGTCACAAAGTTGAAGTTACGCAAGGGTTGGAAATTCCAAGAAGACAATGACCCAAAACACAGTTGGAAATCTACAAAGGCATTCATGCAGAGGGAGAAGTACAATGTTCTGGAATGGCCGTCACAGTCCCCTTACTTGAATATCATCGAAAATCTATGTGTAGTGTACAAGTGATAGGTGGGGATGTTTTCTGCGCAGAGCAAGAATGCATTCGGATTGATAACGAAAAGAAATTAGAAATTAGTAGTTTACCTTCCTAGAAATTCTTATCGGTGTAATGTTTATGTTTATTTTTGTTATTGCCTCATAAATGTCAACTGCTGTGTCAGATGCCGTCACAGGAGGACAGTCTAATGATTTTTAAAGCATTTATGGATAAAAATCAGACAATTTTTACTTTTTTCATTCATGAGTGCTATTTTCCCGAACTCAGCTGCTTACACACAAATTTTACTGAGCCTTTTGGACAATAATGCCACCCCCAAAAATGTGCCCCCTGGGACAGACTGCTCCCTCCGCTTAGCCCCCCAACCCCAAGCTACGCCACTGAGGAGGAGGAGGAGGAGGAGTGGAGACTGAGAAAAAGGACGAAAGGATTGTGTTTCATTTGGTGCTTTGTACTGTGTTGTGTAGGTGTTCTGGAGAGCTGGAAAAGTTGCCCCCCACATTTTGTCCCGATACAATTTTGCCCCCTACATTTCGCTCCTCGCACTTCGCCCCAGATATTTTTCCTAGCCAATGACATGCGGTGAGGTTCATGGCTGGTGATTCCTTCAGAGTCAGATTTACAAAGATATGAACCCCATCTTTTCAGTTAGCACTTTGACTACTGGTTGTGTTTCATATCTCATCTCATTCTTCACACACACACACAAACAGGTAAGGCGCATATCTGGCTAAGAAAGAACGTTACGTTTATAGCGGAGAGAGCGCATTTGCTCCTAACCCTCCATGTGTTGTAAATTTGCCGTTGCAATTCCACAATTCATACAAATGAATTTCATTCAATACAAATGAAAGTATTTAGTGGTGTACAAAAAATGGATTTCAATTTTGACCTTAATTGAAATATTTAGTTGTTTTTAAAAGCTTTTAATTCTGATGCTTTAATCAATTTTAATACAGACTGTTCAACAAAATGATAAAAAGAAAAACAAAAGAATATTTTATCCATCCATTTTCCAACCCGCTGAATCCGAACACAGGGTCACGGGGGTCTGCTGGAGCCAATCCCAGCCAACACAGGGCACAAGGCAGGAACCAATCCCGGGCAGGGTGCCAACCCACCACAGGACACACACAAACACACCCACACACCAAGCACACACTAGGGCCAATTTAGAATTGCCAATCCACCTAACCAGCATGTCTTTGGACTGTGGGAGGAAACCCACGCAGACACGGGGAGAACATGCAAACTCCACGCAGGGAGGACCCGGGAAGTGAACCCAGGTCCCCAGGTCTCCCAACTGCGAGGCAGCAGCGCTACCCACTGCGCCACCGTGCCACCCAGAATATTTTATTTAAGGTCAAATTTTAGTTTTTACATATTGGATTGTGTTCTTACTTAGTCTGATCCCATTTTTAATAAAATTGAAAACCGTTTATGGTCTTACCTTTATTTGTAAATGAAGTCCATGCGCCTGTCCTTCTCCACGAATATCTCTGTCACTTTCTTGTAAAAGTCCTCCTTATTTTTCCTTTCATTTTTAAAAATCTCAATCTTCAGTTTTGGCAGTCAGTCAGAACAAAAAATAAAAATAAACGCACCGCTGCAGTGCACTTGACTTACTGATGTCTCCTCCGCGTAGCAACGAGCACCTGTTGGGCTCACATGCGCCCCCTTCAGGTCGGCACGGTACTGTCTGCCTCACCTTGTGTCTTTTCACTGCGGTTTTTATATCCGATTAGCAAGACTAAATATGTCACACACAATCATTAAAGATATTAGCCAGACTGTGGAAAGTCAGGGTGTATAATAATTGTGTCTGCAAATCTTATATTGGTGACATACAGAAAGACAGCAACTGGCACGCGCCAATTGTGGGCATCAACCCCGTCAGTGTATGAGGGAGAGCGCAGTCTGAGGGGAGGTAAGGCTCGTCACTGCCACACCTCGCATTTCTCTCCTGTATTTGAACATGAAATGCGCCAATTCAGCAATTTGGACTATAAAAATTATCGCAATTATTGGAATCATACATAAAACCAATTAATAGCACATTTACTTTGTTAACATTATTAGTTTTTTTTCACTTTTCATGATGGCCTCCCCTGACCGCATGTCCCTGTTCCTATCACCTACCAGGATCATTTAAACTTTTTCAAAAATTATTATTACCTGTATTTTATTGTTTTTGTTTTAATTTTGATTTTATTTTAAATATCAAAATAGCGTTCCATAGAACCAGAGTTACTGGATTTTGCGCGTTTTTTTTTTTTTTTTTTGTCGGTACCGTTACTCAATTTAATGTGTCCAAACACACTATGGGCCGTTACGCAGCGCATGTCTGCTGTTTTCGACAGCCTGATACCAGCAAGGCCTCGCGGTGCTGAAGAAGAAGTAGCACATCGCAGACATTGCAATATCGATATATACGCCGCCACGCACCCCGCCGCACCGTATAATATTATAAAAAGAGTTCCGTCAATAAGAGGCAAAATAAAATTGGCAGATGATGGCAACTACAGTTACGTCTTTTCAAAGAGAACAGTAGTTTTTATTTTATTTTAAACTTTAAATTAATTTGTTTTGACTAAGATAACGGTGACTTTAATGTACAGCTGGTGCAATTGGCCTGGAGACTAAATCGAAAATGGGACCGTAATTTTTATTGAAACTCTGATATATTATTCCAAACATTATATGACATAATAATCGTCTTAATGAGCACTACTTAAATATATTTCATATGCCCCTTTGTTACAGGTATATTTTTAAGTTTAATTGTATTTCATGTATTTGGTTAATTTTCTGGCAATTTTAACACATGCATTTATTAAACCAAAATAAATGATAAGATATAAAAAAAATTAGGTGGGTCCTCCCTGTGTGGAGTTTGCATGTTCTCCCCGTGTCTGCGTGGGTTTCCTCCCACAATCCAAATACATGCAGGTTAGGTACATTGGTGATCCTAAATTGTCCTTAGTGTGTGCTTGGTGTGTGTGTGTGTGAGTGCCCTGCAGTGGGCTGGCGCTCTGCCTGGGGTTTGTTTCCTGCTTTGCACCCTGTGTTGGCTGGGATTGGCTCCAGCGGACCCCTGTGACCCTGCAGTTAGGGTATAGCGGATTGGATAATGGATGGATGGATGGAAAAAATTAGGTGCATTATTTACATTTCTGTAATCTACTCATTATCTACAAGGTGCAAATTGTGGAAGGCAAAATGTAGTGGGGGCGAAATGTGAGGGGCTACGTGTGGCAGACGAGTAGTTGGGGGTGAAATGTGAGGGGCGACTTTTCCGTAAACCGTTGTGTAGTGGGTGGGGTCTGTCTGTGTCGGGGTTGGAGGAACGTGGTCCACAACCTCCACAATCAAACTGCCGATCAGGACTGGGGGATCAAACCCTCTGTAAAGCTTTGAGTGTTCCCAGGAGTACAGAACTGTGAAATTCAAGAAGTTTGGAGCCACCAGGACTCTTCCTAACACTGACCAAACTGAGTAACTGAACAAGAAGGACCCTTAGTCAGGGAGGTGACCAAGAACCCAACGGCCACTCTAACAGAGCTTTAGTGAGTCCTCTGCTTGATGGGAAAACCAATTGGAAGGACGACCACCTCAGCAGCACTCCATCAATGTGGTGTTTATGGTCGAGTGGATAGAAGGAAGCCACTCTTGAGTACAAAGCAATATGGCAGTTTAAAGGACTTGAGGAGAAAAAGTCTCTGGTGTGATGAGACAGAAATCCATCCATCCATTATCCAACCCGCTATATCCTAACTACAAGGTCATGGGGGTCTGCTGGAGCCAACACAGGGCGCAAAGGCAGGAAACAAAACCCGGGCAGGGCGCCAGCCCACCGCAGATGAGACAGAAATTGGACTCGAAACTCCGAGGACTGTGACTGGGAAAGACCGAGCGCTGCTCATCGACAGCAACACCATTTATTTCTAGAGCACATTTTCTTACAAATGATGTGCTTTACAAGATGAAGAAAGAAAAATATAAAAATACGATTAAGTGATACTAATTAACAAAGAATAAAGTAAGGTCTGACGGCCAGAAGGACAGAAAAAACATAAAAAGTCGGGAGTGGTCTCTCCGTGACTCGTATACTCCGATATGGGGATGGATATTTGAGGAGTAAACCACAAGACAAGGATTATATTTTTATATTATGTACATTAAAAAACCATCAACAACAAATCAAATTAATAATATATTGAACAATTATTATAAAGTAAAGTTGAATAAATCGGACTCTGCAGCTGCATGAATAAAAGGTAAAGTACCACTTCCAGTTAACGTAAATAGCCTAAATCTACGTCTTGTAGTGTCACAGCAGGCTGGGGGTCAGACCCAGCCGGGAACGCCAGGAAGGACCGGGAGGTGGTCTATATGTCACTCGGGCCACGAGGGGGCAACCGCCCTGGATGTTGAGGGGACCATGGGGAAGGATCAAGGAGGCTCAAGCCCACTGGGGCCCGTGGCCACCGGCAGTATTATTTTATTATTCACTATGATAAATACATTTCTTGTTATTTTATATAATCCCTTAATACAGGGGTGGGCAAATTCATTCCTGGAGGGCCGCAGTGGCTGCAGGTTTTTGTTCCAACCCAGTTGCTTAATTAGAAAACAATCCTTGCCAATAATTACATTTCATGGCTTGTTAGTGCTTTAACTCTGCTATGTCAAGTCATTCTCATATCCTAGATTTTTTTTTCCATTCTAAGGATATTATCCAAATACTTTGAAGTGTAAAACGGATGGATAATTCTCAATCCTTCACTTTTTTCTCTTCTCTTTCCTTCCAAGTATTTAATTAAATCAAATAGTGCACAATAAATACACACAGGTGTAAAGGGTAACAAGCAAAATGGATAACTGCTGGTTTCTTTTGTCATTTGCATCTTATTGCTAATAAGGAGCAATTACAAACCAAGAATGCAGCTGTTTAAGACTTAAATAAGCAATAAGGGTTCATAATCTTAACGAGGGAGATAACTAAAATAAAGTAGAAGTGTTTCTAGAGCAATAAGTGCTTCTTATTAAGCAACTGGGTTGGAACAAAAACCTGCAGCCACTGCGGCCCTCCAGGAATGACTTTGCCCACCCCTGCCTTAATAGATAGTGTAGTTGGCAGGATTAGATAGATAGATTTTAATTTAGTGTAGTAGGCAGGATAAGACAGTGATAGATAGTGTAGTTGGCAGGATTAGATAGATTTTAATTTAGTGTAGTAGGCAGGATAAGACAGCGATAGATAGATAGATAGATAGATAGATAGATAGATAGATAGATAGATAGATTTCAGTGCAGTAAACAGGATAAGAATTGTTAAAATTGTAACACATTTACAGATGTCAACCTATTGTAAGCTTCACACATTGACTCTTTTTCCAATATGCAGTAATCTGAGTGGATGTGCCCTACTTTGGGACTCCATCTGGTGTTGCTTCCTACTTTGTATCCAGTTTTAGTGAGATATACAGTACACCAACTCCATGGGACATACAGCTGGATAATTATTGTACAAAACGGAGACAGACAGATAGATCTTTATTGTCATTGTCACTTTTACAAAGGAACAACTGAATTGAAGGTGCTGTTGACTCAGTGTGAGGCATAAGAATTAAAAAAAAAAACAAGAAAAGGAATAGGGCGGCATGGTGGCAGCGACAGTGACAGTGGGTAGCGCTGCTGCCTCGCAGTTGGGAGATCTGGGGACCTGGGTTCACTTCCCGGGTCCTCCCTGCGTGGAGTTTGCATGTTCTCCCCTTGTCTGCGTGGGTTTTCTCCGGGCGCTCCGGTTTCCTCCCACAGTCCACAGACATGCTGGTTAGGTGGGTTGGTGATTCTAAATTGGTCCTAGTGTGTGCTTGGTGTGTGGGTGTGTTTGTGTGTGTCCTGCGGTGGGTTGGCACCCTGCCCAGGATTGGTTCCTGCCTTGTGCCCTGTGTTGGCTGGGATTGGCTCCAGCAGACCCCCGTGACCCTGTGTTCGGATTCAGCGGGTTGGAAAATGGATGGATGGGTGGAAGAAAAGGAATATTAATAAAAGTGCATTACAAATATATACAAATTGCACTGGTTGACTTAAGATCTATATTGCACATTGAGAGAATGATACGGAGCACTTTTATTTGAGTTCAGGGCCATGATTGCTTTTGTTTAAGGCGGTTTCTCCTGGTTTTCATTGCTCTGTATTTCTTGCCTGCTGACAAAAGCTGGAAGAGGCAATGACCGGGATGTGATGAATCCTGTGAAATGTCTACTGCTTTTTTGCAGCATCGGGAGGTGTAGATTTGTTCCAGAGTGGGGAGGGTACAACCAATTGTTCTCTCGGCTGTCCTGACGACCCTGTGGAGCGTTTTCCTCTCTACCGTACCACACACACAGTCCGTACGTGAGCACATTTTCGATGGAACAGTGATAAAAGGCAAGGAGCAGATTTTTGGGGAGATGGGGATCTTTTTGACAGTCTCTGCTGTGCCTTCTTCAGCAGCACCTTGGTGTTGGTGCTCCAGGTCAGGTCATCCTCCAGCTCAATGCCCAGAAATCTGAACACCAGGACCCTCTCCACACAGGCCCCGCCAATGATGAGTGGCTGGATGTCAGTTTTGGTTTTTCTAAAGTCAATAACAAGCTCCTTCATTTTTGTGGTGTTGAGGAGCAGGTTATTGACTCTGCACCACTCCGACAGCTGCTCCACCTCGTCCCTGTATGCCAGCTCACCCTCCTTGCCCGAGATGAGTCCGACCACCGTCATATCATCCGCGAACTTTATGATCTTGTTGTTGTGCTGGTTGGGAACACAGTCGTATGTGTAGAGGGTGTAGAGGAGCGGGCTGAGCACACAACCCTGTGGCGTCCCGGTGTTGAGGTATGGGGACTCAGCCTGACCCTCTGGGAGCGACCAGACAGGAAGTCCAGTATCCAACTGCAGGTGAGTGATGGAAGTCCCAGATCAACCAGTTTGGACACCAGTTGTTGTGGGAGGATGGTGTTAAACGCCGAGCTGAAGTCCACAAAGAGCAGTCTGACGTAACTCCCCTGCTGCTCCAGGTGGGTCAGGACAGCATGAAGGGCTGTGGCCACAGCGTCCTCCATGGATCTCTTTATAAGCAAATTGAAATGGGTCCAGGTCTACTGGCAGACAGGCGGTGACATGACTCTGCATTTTTCTCAAGAGAAAATGCTATATTTTATGGCATAATCATTTTCTATATTTTCGCTTAGTACTAAGTTTGCTGTTTTGTACCCAGCTGGATCATAAAGAATTAGGTCCTTGTCTTATTGTTCAAAACCGGATAAACTTGTAGGGGAATTCACACGTCTCCTAAAATAAGAATAAAAATAATACATTTAAAAAGTCACGTACACCCCAAGGTAACAGGACTATCAATCAGCCTAGTTAATGGGGTTAAATTGTGGTCATTTAAGGTATCAACGTTTGCCATGTCCCGTTAGCAACTGGGTGACCAATCATGTTAAAAGTTTTTCCTGGTTATGTAATGAATTCCTTTTTTGAGCACAGAGGACATTTTTTTCTTGGCAAAAACACTAAGATGACAAGTTCTTTGCCTCTTGCGAGATTTGGATAACAAATAAAGATTGACGCTTTCTCCTGCCTGTGTTTAATTGCTTAAATCGAGGGCATTCCAGTGGGGTGTCTGTTTCATATAAATTTTCTTCCACGTGACCCTGTGTTCGGATTCAGCGGGTTGGAAAATGGATGGATGGATGGATGATATATAGGCCAGATTTCCATTTCTGATTTTTAATACATTTGCCCAACCTTTGTCATTACGGGTTATTGTGAGTAGATGAATGGCAAAACAAATGGCAAATTCATTGGTTTAAAATTAAATAGTGTGCAGAAAGCGAAGGGGTCTCAGTGCCTTCTGAATCAACTGTATGTCGTCCCTGCCAGTTTGTAATGATTGTAACCGCTACGCTTCACTAAGGTTATAGTGAAAATTGTACTGATCATTGCAGGTCAACCCCAAAGTGCCTTCAGCCCCTATTTAAATAGTGCGTCCATTTCCATGGAACTCCCGGAAATCACAATGACAGCCCCGTACCTCCCAAAAGGTCCTCTCTATCCAAACCGCCCATCATATGCTACAGTATTCTCAAATGGCAACGGGATTTTACATAGCAAGACAAAAAAGCAAACCATATACAAATTTATGTGGCAATGCTACGTAATTCCCCCACCCCCATTCGATTTAGTCTTTTTTTTTTATCCGATTGTCCTATTTCTCCATTGACCTCTGGTCACAAACGTTTCTGAACACATACAAATCAGGTTACGATCAAAAAGTCTGCCAAAATTTTGTTTAGCCACACTCTCATGGCAAACAAAAACACTGGCGGCTACTTTCCCTATTCGCGTTCGTATGCACTAATGATTTGCCATTCTCCGTTTCCCATGTTCTTATGTTTGCGTATACAGGGCCTAACAAAGCAGCTGATGTTGCAAAAGGAGTTAGTGTTAACCAAGCAGAGGCCTCAAGTTCTGGAAGGGGTGGAAAAACTGTTGCTAGTGTTGTTGAACGAGAAGCAACTTGCAGGGGATAGCATAAGTGAGGCGATCATACGTGAGAAAGCCAGGAAGATTCATGGCTATTTCCATCCATCCATCCATTTTCCAACCCGCTGAATCCGAACACAGGGTCACCTGCATGTCTTTGGACTGTGGGAGGAAACCGGAGCGCCCGGACACGTGGGAGAACATGCAAACTCCACGCAGGGTGGACCCGGAAAGCGAACCCGGGTCTCCTAACTGCGAGGCAGCAGCGCTACCACTGTGCCACCGTGCCATTTGCTGAAAGAAATTCCTTCTTCGAGTGGCGAAGGTGAGGAATTTAAAGCCAGTAGAGGATGGTTTGAAAAGTTTCACAAGAGAAGTGGCATTTGATTTTTTTTCCCCTGTGCTTAAAACTCATAAAAAAAAGTTTACAGCGAGCGGTTCGTAAGGGTCTAGTGCGAACTCTTACAATGTTAGTTTTCTCTGTTGTTCAAGGTTTTCTCCGTGTAATTCAATGTTTTTACATTTAGTTTACTATTACACTGTGCATTCTCTGGTATAATTAACTATTTTTGTGCTTAAAAAATATATATTTACATACAGTTTGTACAGTCTGGAATGGATTAATTGTATTTACATACAATCTTATGGGGAAATTACGTTTGGGTCGCATCCAGAGTTTTGGAACGAATTATGGTTGTGACCAGAGGTACCACTGCAGTTAAGTTTCTTAGACACACCAATCCCAGAATAAAAGATTTACATCTCACACTGCTCCCGATCCCTTTCACGGTAAAGTTCACTTCTCTCAGTGTATCCAGAATCTTCGAGTTGGCCACTTCAGACTGCGTTGAACTTGTGCTGCTCCACGAAAACAAACTTTCTCCTGGACTCCGATGGGTCTTGTCTTTTTCCTCCAGCATAAAATCTCGGGCTGTCTTTTCTTCCTTCTCTTCCTGCCTTTTCACCCCTCTATTTAAATAGTGTGTCCATTTCCATGGCACTCCCGGAAATCACAAAGACAGCATCGTGCCTTGTCAAAAGGTCCTCTCTATCCAACCCGCCCATCATATGCTGCAGTATTCTCAAATGGCAACGGGATTTTACATAAAGAGACAAAAAAGCAAACCATATACAAATTTACATGGCAATGCTACTTAATTCCCCAACCCCATTCGATTTAGGACAATCGGATAAAAAAAAAAAAAAAAGACTATTTCCCCATTGACCTCTGGTCACAAACGTTTCCGAACATGTACAAATTGGGTTACGATCAAAAGTCTGCCAAAATTTTGTTTTGCCACGCTCTGGTGGCAAACAAAAACACTGGCGGACAGTTTCCCTACGCGCGTTCGTACGCGCCAATGATTTGCCATTCTCCGTTTCCCATGTTCTTTTGTTTGCATATACAGGGCCTAACAAAGCAGCTGATGTTGCAAAAGGAGTTACAATGTTAACCAAGCAGAGGCCTCAAGTGCTGGAAGGGGTGGAAAAACTGTTGCTAGTGTTGTTGAACGAGAAGCAACTTGCAGGGGATAGCGTAAGCGAGGCGATCATATACGAGAAAGCCATGAAAATTCATGACAATTTGCTGAAAAAAATTCCTTCTTCGAGTGGCGAAGGTGAGGAATTTAAAGCCAGTAGAGGATGGTTTGAAAAGTTTCACAAGAGAAGTGGCATTTGATTTTTTCTTTCCCCTGTGCTTAAAACTCGTAATAAAAGTTTACAGCAAGCGGTTCGTAAGGGTCTAGTGCGAACTCTTACAATGTTAGTTTTCTCTGTTGTTCAAGGTTTTCTCAGTGTTATTCAATGTTTTTACATTTAGTTTACTATTAGACTGTGCATTCTCTGGTATAATTAACTATTTTTGTGCTTAAAAAATATATATTTACATACAGTTCGTACGGTCTGGAACGGATTAATTGTATTTACATACAATCTTATGGGGAAATTACGTTTGGGTCGCATCCAGAGTTTTGGAACAAATTACAGTCGTGACCTGAGGTACCACTGTAGTTTAGTTTCTTAGACACGCCAATCCCAGAATAAAAGATTTACGTCTCACACTGCTCCCGATCCCTTTCACGGTAAAGTTCACCTCTGTCAGTGTATCCGGAATCTTTGAGTTGGCCACCCCAGACTGCGTTGAACTTGTGCTGCTCCGCGAAAACAAACTTTCTCCTGGACTCCGATGGGTCTTGTTTTTTACCTCCAGCATAAAATCTCGGGCTGTCTTTTTTTCCTTCTCTTCCTGCCTTTTCGCCCCTCTATTTAAATAGTGTCTCCGTTTCCATGGCACTCCCGGAAATCACAATGACAGCCCCGTGCCTCCCAAAAGGTCCTCTCTATCCAACCCGCCCATCTTATGCTGCAGTATTCTCAAATGGCAACGGGATTTTACATAGAGAGACAAAAAAACAAACCATATACAAATTTATGTGCTACAAGTTTGCGTCCACCTCTCTTTGCTAGGACCTTAATGCCCGACCGTCACACATCCATCATGTCATTCCTTCGACAAAAGAAAGAATTCAAATTCATTCACAGGATCTGAACAAATGACAACAGGGAGACGCCGCCCCCTAATGTTTACTCAAATTGGACACCGGTGCTGAGGCTCAAGGTGACTGTCATGGCTGGGCAGCCACCACTCTGATTATTCTGTTGGAAGTCTAAATCCCGTCTAATTCTTCTCACCTTTTCATACACAAATTGCTCGGGCTGTTTAAACCTTTCCGTTCGGCAGGATGGTTTTTAATCCCCCAGCCATTTTCTGTTAAGCCTTAACTCCAACTCACAGCTCCAGACGTCGTCTACGCTCTTTGGTGGATACACGTCGCAGGGTTTTTCGGCAGTGGCCTCCGTAAATGAGTGTCGTCCAACAGATGTCCTCATCCCGCTCAAGCAAATTAGTCAGATTGGGAGGCAGGGATGGCTTTAGAGTGACAGCAAGCGCACATATTTAAAAAATTCCTAAAATCAAACATTTATCCAAAGTCTTTAATGATTCTCAAGTGAATGCTATGAAGGGTCATACAAGAAGACGGAAAGGGAGATTGAACCCAAAACTTGATGGCCTTGCACCCCAATGACATGCTGGCTACTGGGAGGCCACAACTTCCATGAAAATTTTATTTTATTGCAAACATGCGCCTGATCCCAAGATGTTTTACACAATGCATTTCTACATTTGGAGCAATGACTGAAGCTTTGAGTGATTTCCACCTCTCTGGCGCAAGGATGTGGGCTGGTAACTCAAAGGCTGCCGGTTCAAATCCCGGGAGGGACAGAAGGAATGTTACTCTGTCGGACCCTTGAGCATGGCCCTTAACCTGCAAATTACTCCAGGGGTGCCATACAAAGAGCTGACCCGACGCTCTGACCCCAAAACTCTTTGGGTGTCTGCAAAAAATGACAAATTCCTAAAACAAGAAATTGTATCTGGTGAATAAAGGATTAAAATTAAAGATTTTTCTCACCAGGGGTGTCCAGGGCTGCCTTTAATGTATGGGCATGCTGGGCAGTTGCCCGGAGGCCCCACGAGCATAGGGGCCCACGTTGTTTTAGATGCCTTATGTATGTTTCTGTTTTGTTATCAAAACAGGGGTCCCAGTGCTCTACTTTGCTCTGGGGGCCTATGATGCTGTTAAGATGGCCCTGGGGGGTGTCCAACTCCGGTCCTGGTGGGCCTCCGTGGCTGCAGGTTTTCATTCCAACCGTCTTCTTAATCAGTGAGCCATTTCTGTTGCTGATTAACTTGTTCTGCCTTCATTTTAATTGACGTGACTCAGACCCCTTACTATAGTTCAGGGGTGTCCCTCCCCAGTCCTGGTGGGCCGCAGTGACTGCAAGTTTTCATTCCAACCGTCTTCTTAATCAGTGAGCCATTTCTGTTGCTGATTAACTTGTTCTGCCTTCGTTTTAATTGACGTGACTCAGACCCCTTACACCGCATTCCAAATTATTATGCAAGTGATATTTTTCTCTGATTTTCCTAAATAGTCGATGCAAGTGGCAGTCAGCATAATTTTTGAGTCTTCAACCATTCGAGTATAATTCGAATGTTACTGAACAAACCTCCTAATGATATCGGTATGTTTTTCAAAAATAAAAAACTTGCAATTACGCACAACAGAGTTTCAAAACATTTTCTAGGTTGTAAAGAGCTGAAAATGGTCATTTGTTGAATTTGCAGCATTAGAAGGTCATATTTACTGAAATTAAAAGCTATTTCAATCAAAAACATCTTAACAGGTCAAGTTACATATTAGCATAGGACCCCGTATTTGATAGCAGCTTCACAGTTCTTGCATCCATTGAACTTGTGAGTTTTTGGAGAGTTTCTGCTTGAATTTCTTTGCAGGATGTCAGAATAGCCTCCCAGGGGCTGCTGTTTGGATGTAAACTGCCTCCCACCCTCATAGATCTTTTGCTTGAGGATGCTCCAAAGGTTCTCGATAGGATTGAGGTCAGGGGAGGATGGGGGCCACACCATGAGTTTCTCTCCTTTTATGCAGATAGCAGCCAATGATGCAGAGGTATTCCTTGCAGCATGAGATGGTGCATGGTCATGCATGAAGATGATTTTGTTACGGAAAGCACGGTTCTTCTTTTTGTACCATGGAAGAAAGTGGTCAGTCAGAAACTTTTCAGAGGTCATTTTCACTCCTTCAGGAACCGACCAGCTCTTTCCCCATGATTCCGGCCCAAAACATGACTCCGCCACTCCTTGCTGATGTCGCAGTCTTGTTGGGACATGGTGGCCGTCCACCAACCATCCACCACTCCATCCATCTGGACCATCCAGGGTTGCACGGCACTCATCTGTAAACAAGACTGTTTGAAAATTAGTCTTCATGTAGTTCTGGGCCCACTGCAGCCGTTTCTGCTTGTGAGCATTGGTTAGGGTTGGCCGAATAGAAGGTTTATGCATAACTGCAATCCTCTGGAGGATCCTTCTCCTTGATGTTCGCGGGACTCCAGAGGCACCAGCAGCTTCAAATACCTGTTTGCTGCTTTGTAATGGCATTTTAGCAGCTGCTCCCTTAATCTGATGTATTTGTCTGTCAGAAACCTTCCTCATTTTGCCTTCATCTGCACGAACCCGTGTGTGCTCTGAGTCAGCCACAAATCTTTTAACAGTACGATGATCATGCTTAAGTTTTCGTGAAATATCTAAGGTTTTTATACCTTGTCCAAGGATTTCAACTATTTCACGCTATTCGGCAGCAGAGAGATCCTTTTTCTTTCCCATATTGCTTGAAAATGGTGGTCTGCTTAATAATGTGGAACATCCTTCTTTAGGGGTGGCACGGTGGTGCAGTTGGGAGACCTGGGTTCGCTTCCCGGGTCCTCCCTGCGTGGAGTTTGCATGTTCTCCCCGTGTCTGCATGGGTTTCCTCCGGGCGCTCCGGTTTCCTCCCACAGTCCAAAGACATGCTGGTTAGGTGAATTGGTGATTCTAAATTGGCCCTAGTGTGTGCTTGGTGTGTGGGTGTGTTTGTGTGTGTCCTGCGGTGGGATGGCACCCTGCCCGGGATTGGTTCCTGCCTTGTGCCCTGTGTTGGCTGGGATCGGCTCCAGCAGACCCCCGTGACCCTGTGTTCGGATTCAGCGGGTTGGAAAATGGATGGATGGATCCTTCTTTAGTAGTTTTTCCTTTAATTGGGCTCACCTGGCAAACTAATTATCACAGGTGTCCGAAATTGATTTCAGTGATCAAAAGAGCCCTGAGACACAATACCATCCATGAGTTTAACTGAAAACAAAATATTTAATCTTTATGACACTTAAATACAATTTGCATATTAATTTGGAACACGATATAGTTCAGGGGTGTCCCTCCCCAGTCCTGGATTCAGTGGCTGCAGGTTTTCATTCCAACCATCTTCTTAATTAGTGAGCTGTTATTGCTACTAATTAACTTGTTTTGCCTTAGATTTAATTGACGTGACTCAGACCCCTTAGTTCAGGGGTGTCCATCCCTGGTCCTGGTGGGCCGCAAGTTTTCATTCCAATCATCTTCTTAAATAATGAGCTGTTTTGGCTACTAATTAACTTGTTTTTCCTTACTTTTAATTGACGTGACTCAGTCCCATTACTTCAGGGGTGTCCAACCCCAGTCCTGGTGGGCCGCAGTGACTGCAGGTTTTCATTCTAACCGTCTTCTTAATCAGTGAGCCATTTTTGCTGCAGATTCACTTGTCTTGCCTTAGTTTTAATTAATGTGACTCAGACCCCTCAGTTGTTTCTTTTTCCTTAATGAGCAGCCAAACAATAACGAGACACAAAACAAGCCGCCATGTCACCAGCTCACCTGAAAATAAAGAAAGGTGGAGGCCTCAGTCATGCTGGGCTGCTCAGGTCGCCCAAACATCTTGATGGTGATCTTAGAAAAAAACATAAAATCAACAGAATGAGAGCATCAACAACTCCTGATGTTCAATAACGGCTTCAATTAACAGTAAGAATTGGCTTCTCATTAAGAAATTGGTTGGAATGAAATTGGCTGGAGTTTGACGTTTCAATGTAGCTGGTCATCTGTTGGCTCGTCTCACATCTCATTTCTGTTTGGCTGCCATTTAATGAAGAAAGGAATCAATTCAGAGAACTGAAGCCTTAAAAACAGGACTATTAAAATGAAGGGAAAAGAAGTTAATTAGGAGTAAAAACTGCTCACTGATTAGGAAAAGGGTTAGAATGAAAACCTGCAGCCACTGCAGCCCACCAGATCCAGAGTTTGAGACCATGGGACTAAGAGAATGTGAAAAGAGGCTCAAAAATAACCATTGCATTTTCCTCCGTCATTTTTCTATTTTTTTTTTTATATATATTCCTCAAAGAGAGTCCCTGGAGACAACTCTGTGTGACTCTCTCAGCCTACACCATGTGACAAAGCCTCATTGACATGTATGACATTCTTTTGTCACCTGTCTTTCACTGAAAATCAGGAAGACAAAGGGACTTTGGAAGAGGGCTTTTATTATTAAATTCTCTTTTTCATTGCCTACTACTGTTTGATGCTATTGAACTCGGGGCGTTTTTATGAATTTCTGCTTCATTATATTGGCTTTCAAAATAGAAGCATTCATGTTATTTTGCAATAAACTTTACAGCAAAAATGATTTGCATTTAACAACACTAACGGGCAGTGGCAGTCAAAGCTTATATGAAGCCCTATGTGGGAGGTCTGGAGCATTCAGAGATGTCGCCTTTTGGTGTCCATAGTGCATTGACCACCGTCAAGATGTTTTGGTGACCCGAGAAGATCAACCTGACCGAGACCTTTACCGTTTTTTATTTTCAGTTTAGCTGGTCATGTGGCGGCTCGTTTTGTGCCTCATTATTGTTTGGTTGTTCATTAAGGAAAAAAAAACAATTAAGGGGTCTGAGTCACATCAATTAAAACAAAGGCAAAAGAAGTTAATCAGCAGCAAAAATGGCTCACTAATTAAGAAGACGGTTAGAATGAAAACCTGAGGCAACTACAACCCACCAGGACTGGGGTCGGACACCCCTGAACTAAGAGGTCTGAAACAAGTCAATTAAAAAGTAGGCAAAACAACTTAATCAGCAGTAAAAAAATGGCTCACTAATTAAGAAGATGGTTAGAATGAAAACCTGTAGCCACTGCGGCCCACCAGGACCAGAGTTGGACACCCCTGTCTTAGCCATTTGGGTGACTAATTTTGTCATTATACTTTTTTTTTTTTCTCTAAAAGATGTCACATGTGCAAACCCAGAGAGCGCTCCACTAGGTCTCATCGGGTAAAAATGATAAGGGAGGATCAGGGTGTAACACGGATGGTAACCGCATCTGCCTTTTTTCTCTTAGACTGGAGGAAGAAAATACAAGTGAGCTGCATGTCACTGGAAGCCCCGGCCAGTCCCACCCTTTAAATGCCATTTGGTGCACTCCGCTCGAGAGTGGCTGCCGTCCTGTTACTCTCCCATAAATATCTGATTGACGGACTGCTGCTGAGATGGCCGCCCTTCTGACAGGATCTCCTGTCTAAGCACAGGACTTCTGAAGCTCTGTTGTAGTGACCAGAGGGTTCTTGGTCACCACACTAACACCAACAGCACCATTTACAGGGTGAGTCAAAATAATGTTAACACTAATGGATTAGTTTTATCTCGACCACAGCTTTCCAGGTTGATAGACGGGTCATGGTGGACCCTTGCCATGGCCTCCACACTCCCCTGATTTGACACCCAGTGATTTCTGGTTATGGGGTATGGTGAAGGAGCAGCGTGTGTATAGCAGGAAAGTTTGTGATATCAATGACCTGAAGGACAGAATATGGACTGTCGTATCATCTATTCCGCACAAAATGTGTGTCCGGGCTTTAAATGACACTGTCGCACGTTGGTTTTTCTGTATTGAACATGATGGCGAACAGGTTGTGCCATTCCTGTAAATCATCTTGCAGATACTGTATGATAGATAGATAGATAGATAGATAGATAGATAGATAGATAGATAGATAGATAGATAGATAGAGATATTTTATTAATCCCAAGGGGAAATTCATATACTCCAGCAGCAGCATACTGATAAGGAAACAATATTAAATTAAAGAGTGACAACAATGCAGGTATACAGGCAATAACTTTGTATAATGTTAACATTTACCCCCCCGGGTGGAATTGAAGAGTCACATAGTGTGATGGAGGAACGATCTCCTCAGTCTGACAGTGGAGCAGGACGGTGACAGCAGTCTGTCGCTGAAGCTGCTCCTCTGTCTGGAGATGATCCTGTTTAGTGGATGCAGTGGATTCTCCATGATTGACAGGAGTCTGCTCAGCACCCTTCGCTCTGCCACAGATGTCAGACTGTCCAGCTCCATGCCTACAATAGAGCCTGCCTTCCTCACCAGTTTGTCCAGGCGTGAGGCGTCCTTCTTCTTAATGCTGCCTCCCCAGCACACCACCGCATAGAAGAGGGCACTCGCCACAGCCGTCTGATAGAACATCTGCAGCATCTTATTGCAGATGTTGAAGGACACCAGCCTTCTAAGGAAGTATAGTCGGCTCTGTCCTCTCTTGCACAGAGCATCAGTATTGGCAGTCCAGTCTAATTTATCATCCAGCTGCACTCCCAGGTATTTATAGGTCTGCACCCTCTGCACACAGTCACCTCTGATGATCACGGGTCCATGAGGGGTCTGGGCCTCCTAAAATCCACCACCAGCTCCTTGGTTTTGCTGGTGTTCAGTTGTAGGTGGTTTGAGTCGCACCATTTAACAAAGTCCTTGATTATCCCTATACTCCTCCTCCTTCTGCCCACTCAGATGCAGATCGGTCGGTCGGTCGGTCGGTCGGTCGTATAGTGTCCTTCCTATCTATCTATCTATCTATCTATCTATCTATCTATCTATCTATCTATCTATCTATCTATCTATCTATCTATCTATCTATCTATCTATCTATCTATCTATCTATCTATCTATCTATCTATCTATCTATCTATCTATCTATCTTTCTATCTATCTATCTATCTATCTATCTATCTATCTATCTATCTATCTATCTATCTATCTATCTATCTATCTATCTATCTATCTATCTATCTATCTATCTATCTATCTATCTATCTATCTATCTATCTATCTATCTATCTATCTATCTATCTATCTATCTATCTATCTATCTATCTATCTATCTATCTATCTATCTATCTATCTATCTATCTATCTATCTATCTATCTATCTATCTATCTATCTATCTATCTATCTATCTATCTATCTATCTATCTATCTATCTATCTATCTATCTAATATAATGAGCAATATTTCAAGGATGACAGACCTGACTGAATTCTACGGCACACTGTAATGAAGGGAGTAAAGGTCGGTTTTTAGCCTCGATTGAGTAGTCTTCTCTTCCACATCATGGTAGGCCATTCCAAAGATGAGGTGCATGATGGCCAGATGCTGTTTGACCAACTGAATTTTTTCTTAACTGAGGGAATGACCAAAAGACCAGCATTAAGAGAGCAAAGAGGACGTACCGGAGTGTACGGTGTAATTAGCTCAGCTAAGTATAGAGGTGCAACTCCATGCAAGGCTGTTATATGTTAGAAGGACGACTTTAAAATCGGCTCTTGCTTGTACTGGTAACCAGTGAAGGGAAGCTAGAGCAGGTGTTGTGCACTCAAATGTTTTCAGTTTTTTTTTGTCAAGATTCTAGCTGCAGCATTCCAAACAAGCTGAAGACTTCTAATGGCACAACTAGGAAGACCGGAGAAAAGGGCACTATGTGGGGCCCACTACAGTAATCAAGCCTAGAAAAAAAACAAATGCCAGTATCAATGTTTCAGCATCACACAGAGAGAGAAGAGATCGGATTCTTGCAGTCTTACTAAGATGAAAAAATGCTGTTGTGGTAAAAGCCTTGATATGAGACTGGAGTGAGACAGGATTTGTAATGGCCGACTCACTCTCCAAAACCGGCAGCTACACCACCAAGACCCGTGGCCTGGCAAGTTGAGGACGTTAGACCCAACAAGCCGTACTTCTTCCAAATAAACTTCCCCCACAATTGACGATCAAAAATAAGACAAAAAACAAACCATATGTAAAATAATAAAGTGAGTATATATTGATAAAAAAAGAAATGAACAAACTCCAAATAATATACTGTATATATCACACCCCAACCAACCCCGACATAAAAAAGCGTCCGGTGGAAAGTAATAAAAAGAAAGAAGAGGTGCAGCACGAAGTTAATATCCAATTCTTGGCTTCAGTGCTGAATTCACTTCACCTTTAAGTGTCCTCGAGCAGGTCATTCACCCTTAAGATGAAAGAATTCTGCGTGAGTTGTTCTCCGCTCTTCATTTGTGATGCTGATTGTTCCCAGACAGTCCCCCAGACTGATATTTGTTCTGATTCTGGTGACCTCTTTTGTAAATTGCTTTGGGTAAAAGTGTCTGCTGGACAAGCACCATATATACTTGTGTATAAGTTGGGTCTTGAAACACGAAACGTCGATCATAAAATCGGACCCCGACTTATACGCCTGTTCAAAAATGCAACACTTACATTTTTTTTTTTTTACATCTTCAATCTCGCACCAGTTTCTCAGATGCATTGAATTTTGTTGTAGCAGCTCGGTTACCAATTTCTTTCACCACTTCACCGACTTTTAATTTAAAACCAGCTTCATATTTTTCTTTTGAACGCTCCATTGTAGATAAGGGATGCTCTTACGATAAAAATGTATGAGGGTGTGAGATACAAAAAACATCCCTTCGGAATAGTTCGGGTATTACCGTGTGGTCACATAGGCACAATACATAGAAACAAAAAAAAAGGCCGAGTGCCCCGTGGTTACTCTCTCAGGTGGGCGTTAGCATATCGTAATCTCTTGGACCAATAGTGGGAGTTTTCCCCATTCGGTCTCTTTCCAAAATTTCATTCTATCATCTCCATCACATTGCCCACCTCCATCTATTTCTGTCCTTTAATGAAGCTCAAACTCTGGTTCATTGTTTCATAATGTCTCGTATTGATTACTATAATTTCCTCTTCATCGGCCTCCCTGCCAAACTTCAGTACAGCTCTTCTCTGTGTAGTCAATGATCTTCTCCAGTCTGCAGATTGCGGTTCCCTTAATATTCTCCTCCTTCTTGACTTAAGTGCAGCATTTGACACTGTTAACCATGAAATCCTCCTGTCACGTCTCTCTGCTGTAGGCATCTCTGGCTTAGCCCTTCAAAGGCTCACATCACATCTTTCTAATAGGCAACAGTTTGCCGATATAAATCCTCCACCTCACCTGTGTCACGTGGTGTCCCTCAGGGTTCAGTCCTTGGGCCATTAGTTTTTATACTTTATATCCTTCCTTTGGGTCAGATTATTCGCAGACATGGCCTTAACTTCCACTGTTATGCAGACGATATACAACTCCCCTACAGATTCACCTCCCAGCACACTCACTGATCTTAAGCTATGGATGGAAAATAACTTTCTCAAATTTAATGCCAATAAAACTGAAGTGTTACTGTTAGGTCCAAAATCCCAGCTTTCTAAGGCATCCAATTTCTCCATTTCTGTTGATGGTCTACTTGTCAAACCTGCTCCTATTGTCATAATTCTTGGTGTTTTGTTTGATTCATCACTTAACTTTGAGTTACACATCAGGTCTCTTTCCACAATTTCATTCTATCATCTCCGTCACATTGCCCGCCTCCGTCCATTTCTGTTCTTTAATGAAGCTCAAACTCTGGTTCATTGTTTCATAATGTCTCCTATTGATTACTGTAAGTCCCTCTTCATTGGCCTCCCTGCAAAATCTATACAAAAGCTACAGTACATTCAGAACTCTGCAGCCAGAGTCCTCACCCACACAAAGCGTTTTGCTCGCATCTCCCCTGTTCTCTCCCAGCTTCACTGCTTCCCGGTTCCATCAAGGATTAAATTCAAGATTCCGCTTCTCACCTTCAAAGCCCTACATAACCTTTGCCCCCCTCTACCTCACTCGGCTCCTTACACTCCTGGTCGCTCTCTCAGGTCCTGGAGCAGTCATCTCCTTACTGTCCCACCCTCCAAACTCTCCATCCTTCAGTGCTATGGCCCCTCAACTCTGGAACCCTCTTCCTCAGTCTCATGAGTTTGCTCCTCTTTCTGCACCTTTAAATCTCAACTGAAAACTTTCCTCTTCAACGAGCGTTTGTTTTCTGTATAATCTTTTTTTTGTTCACTCTGTATGGAAAGCGACTTTGGGTTTGTGAAACTTATTATTATCATTAGACTTAAGACCGACATTATATTACATTATATATTATACTAGCCAACCCGCGGTGTAGCATACGCCACATAATTATGTATTAATGGGTTAACACTTCCTGAACGACCCAGTTGTCCAAATGGGGTGGGTTTGTGGATACCACTGTGAGTGAATGAAAAGATAGACCTCTGGAGAGAGCAACATATAACTGTCCGTGACTGAAAGCGGGATCGTCTGTGACGAAGAAGGCCACACTGGTGAAATTTACTTCGTCGGTAGGGATAAGTGTCAGTACTTGTAGGTTAAGGTGTAGCGAGTCTTCGTTGTTGACGCTTAATATAGCTTGCGTACTGAGATGTTACTGAGTCACAGTTGAGAAACACTTTTTTAATGTCTTTTAAGCACAGGGGAAAAAATTAACATGTGAAACATCCGTAATGTAATAAGCCACCAAGAAAAGTAACATTGCAACAATGCTATCTACGACCCGATCTCTGTAAACAGAAGTGAAAACAAAATCGAGCCCGGTGTATTCTTTAACTGCCTTGTGGCGCTGTAGTACTGCTGCTGCTTTGCAGTAAGGAGACTGTGGAAGACTGTGGTTTTGCTTCCCGGTTCCTTCCTGTGTGGATAGCACTTTGAATACTGAGAACACCGCTATATCAATGTAACGAAGTATTAACAGGAAATTGTCTTCATGTAATAGTAAAAGGCAAATTATCCGCAACAAACAAACTGTTTTACACGCTGCATACCAACCCGCGGCGTAGTATACGCCGCATAATCACGCCGCTTTTTAAATGTTTTTTAAGCAGAGGGAAAAAAATGAACATTTGCAAAATCCAGAACGCTGCTTTCAGTAAGTACAATGCACACGCGTTTAATTTGTCGGCCACTTTTTGCCAGCCGTCTTTTCTGGTTTGGGCTGCTTTTGCAGTGTTACCGCTTGTGCATATTAAATCTTGAAATCCTTCGAGTAACTAATTAACTAACTAACTAACACCCACCCACACACACAGCTTGTGTGAAACAAATGCGCCCGTACTTTCATAATTTTGTTGCAGCCTATAGTGGAGTCAGGCACAGAGAAGGTCAGCTGCTGAGAGTGCGTCTCGACTGTTGCAGGGCCTGCATCGGTGAAGCAGGTGAGATGCTAATGAAACAGAGGCACAGGGCTGATTGGTTTTTAAAGACTGCTTCCTTCATTGTGTTTTAACCTCAGTTTTAAAGGATTGTTTTAAGGATCCCATGGGATACCCCTCGCAAACTGTTTTAGACGCGGGCCGGGGAATAAGGAGTGTTGGTGGACGGGGAAACGTTTTCCGTGTTCCTGCAGGACCATCTAAGAAGACGCATGTTTGTCGCGGATACGAATTGCTGTATGTAGCATGTAAAACAGTTTGCTATGGTGCACACGGTCGTGCGTCGTAACCGAAAAGTCAACGTGGCTCAGAGCTGCGTGTGGACTCTAGCACAGACGAACAGAAATGATGGTGTGTTTTCCGAGGTGTCGCGTCCGAGTTGGTGGGGGTGGCTCTGCGAGTTTTCGTCATATCCAATGGTCTTAGAGTTGGTGGGCGTGGCTTCTTCCTGCGTGCGTTCATGGGTGTGGGAGTGGCTCCTTCCTGCGTGTTTTCATGGGTGTCTTGCCCGCTCTGGCGGTGGCTTAGAGAATTATATATATAGATTATTCCTAGTTGTCCCAGAAATTATACAGTAAAATCAATCCCCGACTTATCCACAGGAGAACTTAAACACAAGTATATACGGTAAACATAAATGTAAATTAACACGTCTATGCCTATCATGTCACACAATCCTGACCATCTTCTTCTTTTGGCTGCTCCCATTAGGGATCGTCACAGCATATCATCTTCTTCCATACCTTCCTGTCCTCGTCATCTTGCTCTGTCACACCCATCAACTGCATGTCTTCTCTCGCCACATCCATAAACCTTCTCTTTGTCCTTCCTCTTCCTTATCAGCTCTATCCTTAACACCCTTCTCTCATTATACCCCTCATCTCTTCTCTGCACATGTCCAAACCAACGCAATCTCGCCTCTCTGACTTTGTCTCTGTGACAATGTGGGTTCTGCTCCATGCCCCCTTTCGCTTTTGTGAGCCTCTTGAACCCGACACTGTCGGTAATATACCCGGATGAGCTGGACAATGAGGACACCAAACAAAGCAAGGGGAATGTGCAAAGTGCATACAGTGCTTTTATTAAAACAAACAAATCCAAACAAAACAGACAAAATCAAAACCAGTGTTCTAATAAAAGTGCAGTGCATCACAGTTCCATAAATAAATAATCCACAAAAAAGGTAAAAAAAATCCTTGCGTTTAAAACCTTTCTAAAACGAGATTAATACCTGCAGCAGACATTGGGGCAAACCAGCCAAGTACAGCTCCTTCTAGTCTCTCCAGTTCACCCAAGCAGGGACGTGTAGTCAGGGGAGGCAGGTGAAGCAGAGTCTCACCTGTCATCAAGAAAAGTAAAATAACTAATAACATAAAATAAATGTGTCCACTGGTCTGTGCTATAAATTTGTTTTTTCTGTATGATACCAATAATTGTGATCATTTTTATAGTCAAACTCGCTGAATTGGCACATTTCCTGTTCAAATACAGTGGAGAAATGCGAGGTGCAGCAGCGACGAGCCTCATCACCTCACCTCGGACTGCGCTCTCCCTCACACGCTGGGCTGATGCCTGCAATTGGCGCTGCCTGTTGCTGTCTCTCTGCATGTCGCCAGTCTCATGTTTGCAAACACGTTTATTATACACCCTGACTTTCCACAGTCTGGCTAATATCTTTAATGAATGTCTGTCCATCCATCCATTATCCAACCCGCTATAGCCTAACACAGGGTTGTAGCGGGGCTACATAGTAATAGTGTTTTCAATGTATGTGCTGAGTGCGTTTTGTTTCCATCGTGCCGTTTGCGGTTTATAATGTGTGTGTCAGTGAATGTTGTCCCCGTAAATACAGAGGGGACGGATGAGGGAGAGAGACCGCAGCCCCAAGATGGAAAGCACCTGTTCACAATCAGTTATATCTGGCTCTTTATTATTTAAACGATCAGGAGGGGAAAAGAGCGAAGGAAGGAGAAAGACGGAGTTTTCAATTAACGACAACGAACCACCATTACCTGCTATTTTTCACATCACACTTTGTATTCAGTTTGTTTTTCATTCCGCCGGATTTAGTTCAGTTCAATCCTCGCCAGAGACCCCGGGGTTGGACTTCATTATCCACCACACGCCGAGAGATTCAAACACATCCATTCTTTGTTGACCAGTCACCCGTATTCAGGACAGTAATATACCCGGACTCAAGTTCACGATCATTGTCATTTCCGTATTCATCCATTATTGTTATTTGTGTTGTATGTGTTATATGTTACAGGGGCAAGGGAGGGTTTGTTATTGTATATATGGTGTTTTCACGTTGTTGCTTTGATGGTGGGATATACATATCTATATACATATATTTTCTACATGGGGAATGTGCAGTATTGTTTTGTTATTGTGTTTCATTTAATATATTTATTCACTTATTTGACATACCTGCTTTTGTGTGCTCGTGATTCACCGTCGATTGAGGGGAAAATATTATTTGTTAGAGGTACAGCTTGGTATATGTAGGTTAGCCTCAGTAATTTATCCAGGCCACAGGCCTTGGTAGTGTAGCTGCCGGCTGGGTAAGGGGTCGGCCGTTACAGGGTCACGGATCCAATCCCAGCACTTAACACAGGGCACACACACCCACACACTAGGGACAATTTAGGATTGCCAATGCACCTAACTTGCACGTCTTTGGACTGTGGGAGGAAACCCACGCAGACACGGGGAGAATATGCAAACTTCATGCAGGGAGGGAGGACCCGGGAAGCGAACCCGGGTCTCTTTACTGCAAGGCAGCAACGCTACCCACTGCGCCACCGTGCCACCCTCTTTAATGAATGTGTGTGACGTATTTAGTCTTGCTGATTGATACATAAAACCGCAGTGAAAAGGCACAAGGTGAGGCAGACAGTACCGTGCCGGCCTGAAGGGGGCGCATGGGAGCCCAACAGATGCTCTTTGCTGTTCTTCTATGCAGAGGCGCCGATAAGTTACTGACATCAGTATGTCAAGTGCACTGCAGCGGCCTGTTTAATTTTTATTTGTTTTGTTCAGACTGACTGCCAGAATGGAAGATTACGACTTTTAAAAACTAAAGGAAAGACTTTTACAAGAAAGTGACAGAGATTTTCGTGGGGAAGGATAGGCACATGGACGTCATTTACAAATAAAGGTAAGACCGTAAATGGTTTTCAATTTTATAAAAAATGGGATCAGACTAAAAAAATTAAAAATCCAATATTTAAAAACATAAATGTTGGCCTTAAATAAAATGTAGTTTTTCTTGGGATTCTTTTGTTGAACAGTCTGTATTAAAATTGATTAAATCATCGGAACTAAAAGCTTTTAAAACAACTAAATATTTAAATTAATGTCAAAATTGAATTTTTTTTTGCACACCACTCTATACTTCCATTCGTATTGAATGAGTATGAATTGTGGAATTGCAACAGCAAATTTAGAACGCATGGAGTGTACAGAGCAAATGTGCCGTCTCTGCTCTCTCTCGCCACTATAAATGTAACGTACTTTATTATCTAAATATGCACTTTACCTGTGTGTGTGTATAAAGAATTCTGATGAGATATGAAACATAGCCAGTAGTCAAAGGTATATGCTGGCTGCCAATTGAATCGTGAATAAGCTGCTCTTTTGGGTTCATATATTTGTAAATCTGACTGTGAAGGAGTCACCAGCCATGAACCTCGCCGCACGTCACTGCACCCAAGGCTTGCTCAACTGGAGAGCCTTCAGCCAGCACGGTCCTCACACTACCGACCCCCATCTTGGCTGCTTTCTCGCACGCGCAGTCGTCCCTTGGATCCCCAGGGTGGACTCCTCCACAATCAAACCAATCAGATCCTGTCCCTCGAGCGCCGATCACTCGCTCTATTACTTGGACCCCTGACCGCGCTGGCTGTCTCATCCACTCTCTTTCTTTCCTCCTTCACCCCCATGCCACTCTCGCTCTCCAAGCCTTTCCATCCTTTCAGTTTCTCTGTCTTCCTTCAGTGACGGCCCGTTCTTATACAACTCGCACACCACAGGAAGCCGATTAAGCAATTGAGAACGATCTCACCCTCACGTGCAGGTGTAACTTACCCCAATTACCTCATCGACTCCCCGCAGCTGCCCAATCGTACCCACAGAGACTGGATTATTTAAAATCCGGCTATTCTTTTGCAGCCGCGGACCCGCTATACCACAGTCTCCCACCCGTCCAATCTGAGCTGACCCTCTAATGTCCTCATTTCAAATCCTGTCCATTCTCGTCACACCCAATGCAAATCATAGCATCTTTCACTCTGCCACCTCACAAGACGCAAACCCATCTTATTGTCAGGCCAACAAGATGGCATAATAAACAGAAATGTTGCCAAAAAAAAAGTATGAAGTGTGCTTAGTGAGCGCAGAACGGGAATGATTTAAAGATTTCTAAATAAAACTGAGTTGACGAGATGCCATCCCTGTTTGTTTCAGTGGCAAATGGTGATCACAGCATTTAAGAAAAGTCATTAAAATTCAATGGACACACGCTTGTTGACATTCCGGTGGTCCCGTTGTACACTTCAGTCTCTCTTACCTCTTTTCTCCCGAGTACACCGATGCCTGATCCTCAAATCGATTTGCGCTCTGTTGATTAGTTTCTTCAGTGACCTTTAAGAGGAACTCTGGGGTAGAAGTTCAATGAAAATGCGTCGACTCCGAAGTTTTTACTGAGAAATGTTTAATTAGTTCCTGAGGGGACGGGTCTCGCAGGCATTAGGCCCACGGGAATGGAGGTTTTCATTAATAAGAAATAAAAAACATAGATTTTGGAGAAGATGCTCTTGGCATTTAAATCATTACAAAGTGGATTCCATGACAAGACAAAAATTAGTGTTTTAAAATATCGCTAGAAAGACCTGAAAATGAACAGTTTGTGGAAACTTTAGGGGCGGCAAGTGGACATTTTAATAAATAGTTCACTTGGAGGGGTAGATCAGTTAGTGCATTTACATGCTGTAGGTAGCCGAGAGGAAGGACCGGCATCCTGGATGGAATACAGAAAGGATTCATGCCCGGCACAGGAGGCCATAATGGAAGGAGCAGGTGAACGGGCTCACCAGGGGCAGTTCATTCCCCCACATGACAGGTGGCAGTGTTCCTCAAGGCTGGACCAGTTTAGGATACCGACAGGGTGTGGCATGGCAGTTGGAGTTCCAGAGACGCAGCCCTGCCGGGGTCTTTAGGGGACAACCAGAAGGTGCTGCTGCTGGGAGGACTGCCCAGGTTCATGTACCACCTAGAAGTGCTTCAGACGATTGGGACAGAAAACCAAAATCAGTTCCCAGGTCGACTTTAACAAAGAGCTCGCTGCCTCACTCATATCAAGTCAGAGTCGAGAGGCATTGTGAATGGTTGATTTTGCTGTTAATTGTATGCAGAAGGCATTGTGTCAAATGAAATAAAAATCATTTATTTGAATCTGGAATTGTGTTGGGTATTGCTGTGGTTGTGGTTTGGGGCTTAATGGCACCCCCTAGTGGTTACAATGCATACACATGAATACGTTAAGGTGAATAATACAGTTAAGGGCAGAAACCTGGTGTCTTAATATTCTGCCTTTACATGCATAGGTAATCTTCTGGAGTTCCCTTTTGGCCGCAGTCATTAAACTGAACAAGAAATCCATCCATCCATCCATTATCCAACCCGCTATATCCTAACTACAGGGTCACGGGGGGGTCTGCTGGAGCCAATCCCAGCCAACACAGGGCGCAAGGCAGGAAACTAACCCCGGGCAGGGCGCCAGCCCACCACAGGGCCTAAGATTTCTGTTTTCTCCTTATTTAGTTTGAGAAAATGACTACTCATCCACTTAGAAACACAAGTAAGACATTGGGGTCAGTGAACCAAGAGAGTCGGGGTCATCAGGTGCTATTGACAAATACAGTTGTGTGTTGTCAGCATAGCTGTGGTGGCTCACATCATGCCTTGAGATAATCTTACCTCATGGAAACATGGAAGCATTCGAAAAGAACAACGGACCAAGGAGAGACCCTTGTGGACCACCATATAGAATATCAAGGGTCTGGAAGTATAATTACCACAACTGATAAAGCCTGTTAAGTAAGACTCAAACCAATTTAAGACCCTGTCAGAGAGGCCCACCCATTGACTAAGGTGATTTCTAAGAATATTGTGATCAATAGTATCAAATGCGGCACTCTGATATAAGGGGATGAGAACAGATAAGCGTCCTCTGTCTACGTTTACCCACAAGTCATTGACTACTTCAACAAGTGCAGTTTCTATACTGTGATTTGCTCTAAAACCCAACTGAAACTTGTCAAGAATAGCAGGTTTATTCAGGTGATCATTTAGCTACGTAATGACTGCCTTTTCTAGGATTTTACTTAAGAAAGGCAGGTTAGAAATGGGCCTAAAATGGAGGAGTCGAGCAGGGGATTAACAACAGCAGGCTTAAGACAGTCTAGGAAGACCCCCATATCTAATGATGAGTTTACTATGTGAAGAAGACTATCAATTAGCACACCGAATACTTCTTTGAAAAAGAAGTACAAAGTATAGCAAAGACCACCCAGGAGTGTCATAAAAGCAACTCTGTGGACACCTATTGAACATCTCTGGAGAGACCTGAACATAGCTGTCCACCGGTGGTCTCCATCCAACCTGACAGAGCTTGAGAGGATCTGCAGAGAAGAATGGCAGAAATTCTGTAAATTCAGGTGCATGAAGCTTGTCACGTCAAACCTAAGATGACTCCGGGCTGGAATAGCTTAGGGGCTTTAACTCTTTGAGGGCTGAATATTTTTTCCCAAAAGCAATGGTTTCACTCAGAAGTCAACATAAAACATCTGTTGCTGCATGCTCTGGCTGTCAGATTGCCAAGAATGTGTGGCTTGCTTGCTGCCAGGCTGTCTTTGCATGGCTGGGACATGGTCGCAGTGCATTACAATCTGGTTTCTACCTCTTATCATTTTTAAGTGATAAGTTCTCCCTGGCGGACATTCTCAGTACCACGACTAACTGGGAACCGATCAGCTGAATCTGGAACCTCACATTCATCTTCAATCGCTTGTATCAAAAACTTGAGTCCGACAAGTTATAGTCCAGTTCAGAGGTAATAGGCAACAACGTCGTCCACAGAGTATTTTGCTTTACACATTCGCTTTAATCTCTCACCAAGTGTCAGTGCCATTTTTGCCATTGTGTGCGCCTTGCTACTCACGACAGTGCAGGGAATCTCGGTCAAACCAATGAATCTAACTTTCTTTCTATCAACGAGAGTCCAAATAAAATGTAACGGTGGGTTTTGTCACAGTTTACAGTAGATTAGCATCATCAACTGTATTGGGTAAAGGGTCTGAATACTCATTTCTAGGAGAGACTTCAGTTTTATTTTATTAAATAGTGCCAATTACTTTAGTCAGTTTCAGGTTATTTCAGAGACAATTGTGGGTTCTTCTGTTTTCGTGGAGAGGTAACAACAAATTTGTCCATGTCAGTAGGTGACCCCTGACCTGAGGTGTTCTCTCTCTCTCTTTCTTTATTGAAAATGCCATCCGATTCCCCTGATGAACTCGTCTCTTCTTCTCTCCCCTCTTGAAAATAATAAAGTGCTCAGCTGGAAAGAAAGACTGAAGCGATGATTAATCCTGTGGAGCCCATCCAGAAATGTGCGATGGCAGAGTAATAGTTCAACAGGGAATACATGCGTGAGAATCCATTACTGCCACCAACTAGCACTGAAAGGACGCGCTCTAATGGAATAAGCAACAGTTTCGCAGGTGAATTTTGCCATCTAAGTGATTTGCCATTCCCCCGAGCATTTAGTCTTATTATCCTTGTACTCAAATGAGACAATTATTAAACGATAAATTGTTCAATTAAGGCGAGAGAGGACATGAAATATCTTTAATCTGCCTGGAAGCCAAATGAGATTCTAGGCTAAGAGAGTCTATAATTTATGGCTATCATTTGGGTCTCTTCCAATTTTCGAGGCACATGCCGTTCAGGTCTCTTATCAGGATTGAGAATCTTGGGATTCCTTTGAAGGCAAAAGCCTCGCCTTTGTGAATTCCGATAAAAAGAGTGAACTGGGGTATCCTGTGACAGCAATGGGAGACGTCACAAACATTTGGTCCCTGCACCATTTTGCATTTGTATAATTTTTTTATCATTATCACTTTCACCTTCATAACGAGTGAAGTGTTTAAAATTATGAAGGGAATTAGTCCAGTGGATCGAGATGGTGACTTTAAAATGAGTTCATCAAGAACACAGGGACACAGTTGGAAACTTGTGAAGGGGAAATTTCGCACAAACATTAGGAAGTTTTTCTTTACACAAAGAACGATAGACACTTGGAATAAGTAGGGTGGTGGACAGGAGGACTTGAGGGACCCTCAAAACTCGACTAGATGTTATTTTAGAATTAAGTGGAGAGGACTGGTGAGCTTTCTTGGGCTGAATGGCCTGTTCTCATCTAGATTGTCCTAAATTAGTAGTCGTGGTGGACTGTATACTATCAACTGCCGGACAGTGCTCAGAAGCCAGTAAGAAGGCGTTAGGTTATATAGTGCCCTGATGTCTGGAGTACAAGTCCCAGGAGGTTCTGCTGAAGCTTTATAACACACTGGTGAGGCCTTATCTGGAGTCCTGGGTGCAGTTTTGTTCTCCAGGCTACAAAAAGAACATAACAGAGCTAGAAATGTCCAGAGAAGAGCGACGAGGCTGATTCCATGGCTACAGAGGATGAGTTATGAGGGAAGATTAAGAGAAGACCTGACTGAAGTGTTTAAAATTATGAAAGGAATTAGTCCAGTGGATCGAGACGGTGACTTTAAAATAAGTTCATTGAGAACACGGGGACACAGTTGGAAACTTGTGAAGGGGAAATTTCACACAAACATTAGGAAGTTTTTCTTTACACAAAGAATGATAGGCACTTGGAATAAGCGACCAAGTAGTGTGGTGGACAGGAGGATTAGAGGGACCTTCAAAACTTGACTTGATGTTATTTTAGAAAAGTTAAATGAACAGGACTGAGAAGCTTTGTTGGGCTGAATGGCCTGTTCTTGTCGAGATTGTTTTTAATTAGGAGTTGTGGTGGACTGTATACTATCAACTGCCGGACAGTGCTCAGAAGCCATTAAGAAGGTGTTAGGTTATATAGCGCCTTGTTGTGTGGAGTACAAGTCCAAGGAGGTTCTGCTCAAGCTTTATAACACACTGGTTAGGCCTCATCTGGAGCATCGAATGCAGTTTTGGGCCCACCAGACATAATGTAGAAGCACTAGAGAAATTCCAGAGAAAAGCGACTAGGCTGAGTGCAGGGCTACAGGGGATGAGTTATGAGGAAAGATTAAGAGAGGAAGATGAAGAGGAGACCTGATTGAAGTGTTTAAAGTGATGAAGGGAATTAGTGCAGTGGATTGAGACGGTGACTTTAAAATGAGTTCATCAAGAACACAGAGACACAGATGGAAACTTGTGAAGGGTAAATTTCACACAAACATTAGGAAGTTTGTCTTTACACCAAGAACTACAGACACGTGGAATAAAAGACCAAGGAGTGTGGTGGACAGTATGACTTTAGGGTCCTTCAAAACTCCCCTTGTTCTCATCCTGATTGTTCTAGGTCAGTGGTTCCCAAACTCAGTCCTGGGGACCCACTGTGGCTGCAGGTTTTTTGTTCCAACCAGATTAATAATTATCAATAACAACTGATCACATTTAATAGCTTTTTTACTCTTCTCTTATTCTGCATTCAGAAAAACACAACAGTACGTTTTTTACATTTGTAAGACATTTAGAAATATTTATATTTTTTTCTAAAGCTATAATTGCTTAACTCTCTTTTGTTGTTTTCCAATTATTTCCCCCTTTTCCTGTGTAGTTTGCTCCCTTCATTTAACCCTAATAGTGACAATTAACAGTCAGCATAGCAGACACCCGGGATGATGAAAGCAGCAAAGACTTTAGTGTTAGACCTGCTAATTAGTAAAAGCAGAAAAAAATTAGGTTGAAAATACTGTCAACGACTTAAAAAAAAACCAAAAAAAAAAAAAAACAAAACTACATATTCTCCATATAACTGCTTAGTACATTTTAATAAAAATCTACCAAACTTAGTTTATAATTTCTAGAATGATTCTAAAACACAGAAACCGGGAAATAACAACTAATTTAATTAGGCTAAGAGTCCAATGAAAAACAGAAGTTGGTTGGAACAAAAACTTACAGCCACAGGGGGTCCCCGGGATCGATTTTGGGAACCACAGTTCTAATGCCACCATTATTAGCCAGGGTTTAACAGCAATATCCCCCTCTAGTGGGCATTATTGGAAGTATTTGGAATTCTTGCTTGCTTGATTGATAGTTTACGATAATTACAGGTCGTCCTCGGCTTACAACACAATTCCGTTCCTACAACAGTGATGTAACCCGAAATTTGGTGTAAGTCGAAATACACCCTAGCCTATGTCACTTACCTATCCTAACACATTTGTAAAATCATAATCTACAACATAAAAATACAACTAAGCCACAGAAAAAGGAAAAGAACATAAATATACTGTACTGTACACTGTACTGTAGTAACAGAAAAAATGACAAAAACATGAGTGTAAAAACAATTCCTTACTTTTATTCCTTCTGATCTCTTTACAATGTCTAATTTCACTTCCATCGTGATGGCTTTCCTCTTCTTCGAAGCACTGCCATCTGAAGACTCTGACTTTCATTTAGAAGCCATGATAAGGGCCAAAACAAAGCAACACAAACGGAACACTTGAGCCGTGTGCAACCAAACTAGTTCGCCAACTCCATCACTCAAACGGCGTGTACTTCCGCCGCGTGCAACCAAACTAGCTTGCCCACGTAGTCTGTAAGTACGACACTAACGGCGTAAGACAAAACACTCACGTCTCAATTTTTTTAAGTTTTTATGGGAGTAAGCGTTGTAAACTCAAAACGTCGAATGTCAAGACGTTGTAAACCAAGGACCCCTGTACATTGCAACATGATGGGTTCAAAGGTCAGCTATCCGAGATTGTGGATTTATAGTGTTCTTTTGAAGAACAAATTTCGTGCCCAGTTTTATTTTTGGACTTTGAGTTTTGGTTTACGTCCTTGTTTTGACGGCCATTTCTCTTGCCATTTCCATTTTCACTCTGTTTCTCGTTTCTGGCTATGTGTACTGTGAAATAAGGTGTTATATAGGCTCCTGACCCGGCACAGATTCACACTGAGGCACGTGTAGACTTTTTATTTTTCTTCACCTGTGGGGCACGTCTTCCCAGTGAACCCCACAGGCAATACACAGTCCCAAAGCACTTCAAATAAAGCACAACTAATCACCACAAATACACTCTTCTGACGACACCACCACCACCACCACTCCTCCTCCTCCCGATTCTGACCCTGAATAGTGTCTGCAGGCTCCTTTAGTAGCCCTCCCGGAAGTGCTCCAGGTAATAATTGGCCTAATTAGGCTGCACTTTCGGGTGTGGCTGCCTTCCAGCCCACAGAGGCTCGTTAAGCCATGCAGCTCCTCTGGGTGGTGGCCACAGAGCCCAACAGGTCTGAGTCCTGAAGTCCCACCTCTGTGGCCCGGATGTAACCCAGGAGGGCTGCCACCAAGCGTTCCGGGGGACATAGAGTGCATCCCATGGCTGCTCCCCTGGATCCAGTGTTGAAGGGGTGTCCCGGCCGGGTCCCATCATTCTACATTTTTGCTAAATTCATCACTGATTCCAAAGTTCAGTGCTGTAGGGCCGTAGTGACTGCATGTTTCTGTTCATACCCAATTTGTTAACTGGAGGCTAATTATTGCAGTTATTACTCATACGATGTTTTCATTAACTTGCCAACTCTTAATTGCTGCTCTTCAGCAGCTCCCTTCACTTTTTGTTTTTAAACTGCTTCTTGTTTTCTTTACCATATGCCAACAAACAATGCCATGCAAAAGCAGGTTAGGAAGATGGACGGATGTTTGAATGCAAATGGTAAATGAACAAGCAGCTCACCGTCTGCCCAGGTCTCATTTACCCCTCTCTGTGTGTTTATTAGTGTGGGATATGGCCAGCCATTCATCCCGGCCAATACCCCCAGGCCGCTAGATGGAGCCCTCCTTGCAACGTGGAGATGCCCCAAATTCCAGCAGGGCTTAATGGACTAGAGAGTTTTAATACACAGCCCTGCTGGATAACGTCGGGGTCACCAGGGGATGCTGCAGGGACACAGAGAGACGTTTATTTTCCATACAGCCTGGAAGTAAATCCCAGTCACATGGTTGGAAGAAATAAAGTGCTTCTGGGCTGATGAAGAAAAGTTTTTACCTGACCCGGAAGTGATAGAAGTCACATGGACTGAGGGACAGAAACATTTCCAGGTCATGGACTATAAAAGGACCATGGGAAATCCCAGACAGCGAGCTGAGTTGGGAGGCAGGGTGGCTAAGCGTCTGGGAGTGGAGGATTGAGGATTGTTTATTGGATTATTGATTGTTTATTGAGTATTGTGGAGTGGAGGGTCCTTTGTGCACATTTATTATTATAATAAATAACATTTTGGATTTTTATCTGGTGTCTGACATCTGGTCTGAGGGTTCAAGGGGTCAACAGTGCCTCTATTTGTCACATTAGGAAGTGTCTGTTTTAATGAAACACTGGGACAGAAATAGAAGAGAAAAACATGAAGGTCTGACAATCACTGCCCTCCACCCTATAAAACCAGAGGGTCTCCCACAGCTCCCAGTGGTTCATTGTGAAATCGCTCCGGAGTTGGTGTTTTTTGTGATTTTGGTGAATTACTGGATTTCTGATTTATCAAATTTCTGCTCTTTTCTTAACCTTTGTTTTTGGATTCTGTATTGGGACTTGTTTGGAAAATAATGTGGTAGACAGTAGGACCTTAGGGACCTTTAAAACTCGGCTTGATGTTATTTTGGAAGAATTCAGTGGATAGGACGGGCGGGCTTTGTTACACTGAATGGCCCGTCCTCGTCCATATTGTTCTAATAGTGTGTGTGTCTTTGTGGATTGATTGAATTGTTCCCACCCAAGAGCTCAAAGCAGTGTTTCCTAAACGTTGTTTTCTCGTGATCCAATCTTGACCTTCTAGTTATTTTTAGACCCAGTCCATGACGACCGTAGATCGGGGAAAATTGCCGCTGACATTCATCACAGGGGTTTGAGCCCCTTAGAGATTTGCCACCAGCAGTCATCATAGGCTACCAATTGGAGGACCGTCGTTTATAGTCAGAGTGGAGCAAAGCCGACCGCTTAAACTGCCTGTGGTGACCCATCACAGGATATTCCAAAAAGCACATGTGATCCTTTCCCATTCAAAATAATGGTGAGTCACAACTTATTTAATTAAAAAAAAACAAAAAACTATAGCTTAAAGGTATAAAAGAGTGATCTAATATTGGAGAATGAAAACAGTGACAGTAATGAGTTCCATTATCTGCGGGCCTTGACTTCTCGTTAAATGAATACTCCACCCAAAAGAGATATTTTGTTTTAGGTTACTAGAGAAACGCACACAGCTCTGGTCCTCAAATACAGACGGTTCATATTGTCACGCCCATGAGCATCTGGATCGTCAGGATGGCTCTGGTAAGTCGACAAATACCAGAGAGGGAGCGGCCGCTGATGGTGTGTTCTGCTTTTCCCAAAGATCTGAGCAGTTGCCAAGTGAGGAGGCCTAGCTCTGCCCCCTCCCCCATAGGATGGCATGGGTCACATTTGTTGAGATGTGACACTAATTCTTCAGACATTTGTCACGACAAAGTTCAATTTTCATTACACTGTACATAGTGTGAGCAGTAGGAGGCATTGCAGCACCCCAAACACAACTGCAGAGACACAAGTCCTGAGTTTAAACACACATTTTTTTTAGAACATTAGAACATTCTAGACGAGAACAGGCCATTCAGCCCAACAAAGCTCGCCAGTCCTATCCACTTATTTCTTCCAAAAAAAAACATCAAGTCGAGTTTTGAAAGTCCCTAAAGTCTTACTGTCCACCACACTACTTGGTCGCTTATTCCAAGTGTCTATCGTTCTTTGTGTAAAGAAAAACTTCCTAATGTTTGTGCAAAATTTACCCTTAACAAGTTTCCAGCTGTGTCCACATGTTCTTGATGAACTCATTTTAAACTCAGTCTCGATCCACTGGACTAATTCACGTCATAATTTTAAACACTTCAATCATGTCACCTCTTAATCTTCTTTTGCTTAAACTGTAAAGGCTCAGCTTTTTTCATCTTTCCTCGTAATTCAACCCCTGTAGCCCTGAATCAGCCTCGTTGCTCTTCTCTGGACATTTTCTAGTGCTGCTATGTCTGGTGGGCCCAAAACTACACACAGGACTCCAGATGAGGCCTCACCGGTGTGTTAAAGCTTGAGCAGAACCTCCTGTGACTTGTACTCCACACATCAAGGCGCTATATAACCTGACATTCTGTTAGCCTTCTTAATGGCTTCTGAACACTGTCTGGAAGTCGATAGCTTAGAGTCCACTGCGACTCCTAAATCCTTCTCATAAGGTGGACTCTCGATTTTCCGACCGCCCATTGTGTATTCAAACCTCACATTTTCACATATGTGTAATACTTTACATTTACTGACATTAAATGTCATCTGCCACAAATCTGCTCAAGCCTGTCTGCTATCCAAGTCCTTCTGTAATGATATAACTGATTCCAAATTATCTGCTAATCCACCTATCTTGGTATCATCTGCAAACTTAACCAGCTAGTTCCTTATATTCCTATCTAAATCATTTATATTTATTAAAAATAGCAGTGGCCCAGCACTGCCCCCTGCTGGTCACCACTCTTAACATCGGCCAATTCTGATGAAGTTCCTCGCACCATCACCCTCTGTTTCCTGTGTCTGAGCCAATTCTGCACCTATCTACACCCCATACCCTGTACTGCCACTTCTTTTAATTTGATGCCCAACCTCTCATGTGGCACCTTATCAAATGCTTTCTGAAGCATTTATTAATTATACAAAGTAAATGAAAATAGCTTCAACAGAGGCACAATAATATAATACTCCTCTTCTCTCTTTCTCCACACATCCTCTTCCACCCGACCCCAGCATGCCTGGATGAGGTCGAGTGGCTCCTTTTTATCTTGGACCCAGGAGTACTTCTGGTGCTAGGACACAGGCCCACGGAAGCATTCCCGGATCAAACGGAAGCCCCATAAAGTAGGGATTGTTGAGAATTTTGATTAAGGCTCAATATGCTTTATTATTGTTTGGTTGATCACCTTAACTCCAATAATTTATTTGAGATCTACCAATCTGGCTTTAGGCGTTATCATAGTGTTGAAACGGCACTCCTGAAAGTGTTCAACGGCATCTCTCTTATTACTGACTCAGGTGGCGCTGCAATCTTTCTCCTCCTTGACCTGTCCACTGCCCCTTGGCACTATTGACCATGAGATATTGCTGTTGCGGCTTAAACATCTTGTTGGGCTTAAAGGGGCTGCTCTTAACTGGTTCAGGTCATATTTAACTGGTAGACACTTTTCAGTGACTTTTAATTCCTCTTCTTCATCTACGGCTCCTCTTAAATTTGGTGTTCCTCAGGGATCCATTTTGGGTCCTATTTTATTCTCCATATACCTTCACCCTATTGGAGCGATTTTTAGGAAATTTAACATTTCTTTTCACTGCTATGCTGATGATACTCAGGTTTATATTCCTGTTTGCAACTCTACAACAAATCAACTCCACAACTCTCTGTCTGAACTAAGATCCTGGATGGCTAATAATTTTCTTGTTCTAAATCAAAATAAAATGGAGGTGCTTATAGCGGGTCCATCAGCTAAAGTCCAAATTGGTCTTGGACTTCTCGGCTCTTTCTCTGCCTTTTCCAAACCTCAAGTCCTCAATCTTGGTGTTACCTTTGATAGTAACCTCTCATTTGAGAAACAAGTAAATTCTGTAGTCAAGAGTTGCTTTTTCCAACTTCGTCTATTAGGTAAGATCAAGCCTTTTTTATCTTCTAGGGATCTTGAGATAGCTACTCATGCGTTTATTTTTTCTCGCCTTGATTACTGCAACTCGCTGTATTCTGGGATTAATAAATCTCTGATACGCAGGTTACAGTTGGTCCAAAATGCTGCTTCTCACTTTCTGGTTGGGGCAAGAAAGTCTCGTGCTGTCTCTCCAATATTAGCTTCTTTACACGGGCTGCCTGTCAGTTTTCGAATTGATTTTAAAATGTTGCTGCTAGTTTTTAAATCTTTACATGGGCTTGCTCCTGCCTGCCTTTATCTGAATTGTGTGTTTTACATCAGCCATCTAGAGTGCTTAGATCTTCTGGTCAGCTGTCTCTGGTTGTCGCTCACACCAAGTGTAAAACTAAAGGGGACAGACAGGGCTTTGGCAGCCTCGCTTGTGGAACTCTTTACCTCATCATATAAAGGAGTCGTCTACAACTGAACTGTTCAAAACAAGACTAAAGACTCATTTCTACTCACTTGCATTTAGTGACCTTCAGTAATACTGATGGCTTCCTCTTTGTGATTACAGTGCATCTGGAAAGTATTCACAGCACATCACTTTTTCCACATTTTGTTATGTTACAGCCTTATTCCATAATGGATTAAATTCATTTTTTTCCTCAGAATTCTACACACAACACCCCATAATATCAATGTGAAAAAAGTTTACTTGAGATTTTTGCAAATTTATTAAAAATAAAAACATTGAGAAAGCACATGTACATAAGTATTCACAGCCTTTGCCATGAAGCTCAAAATTGAGCTCAGGTGCCTCCTGTTTCCCCTGATCATCCTTGAGATGTTTCTGCAGCTTCATTAGAGTCCACCTGTGGTAAATTCAGTTGACTGGACATGATTTGGAAAGGCACACACCTGTCTATAGAAGGTCCCACAGTTGACAGTTCATGTCAGAGCACAAACCAAGCATGAAGTCAAAGGAATTGTCTGTAGACCTCCAAGACAGGATTGTCTCGAGGCACAAATCTGGGGAAGGTTACAGAAAAATTTCTGCTGCTTTGAAGGTCCCAATGAGCACAGTGGCCTCCATCATCCGTAAGTGGAAGAGGTTCAAAACCACCAGGACTCTTCCTAGAGCTGGCCGGCCATCTAAACTGAGCGATTGGGGGAGAAGGGCCTTAGTCAGGGAGGTGACCAGGAACCCGATGGTCACTCTGTCAGAGCTCCAGAGGTCCTCTGTGGAGAGAGGAGAACCTTCCAGAAGGACAACCATCTCTGCAGCAATCCACCAATCAGGCCTGTATGGTAGAGTGGGCAGACGGAAGCCACTCCTTAGTAAAAAGCACATGGCAGTCCACCTGGAGTTTGCCAAAAGGCACCTGAAGGACTCTCAGACCATGAGAAAGAGAAAATTCTCTGGTCTGATGAGACAAAGATTGAACTCTTTGGTGTGAATGCCAGACGTCACGTTTGGAGGAAACCAGGCACCGCTCATCACCAGGCCAATACCATCCCTACAGTGAAGCATGGTGGTGGCAGCATCATGCTGTGGGGAACTGGGAGACTACTCAGGATAAAGGGAAAGATGACTGCAGCAATGTACAGAGACATCCTGGATGAAAACCTGCTCCAGAGCGCTCTTGACCTCAGACTGGGGCGACGGTTCATCTTTCAGCAGGACAACGACCCTAAGCACACAGCCAAGATATCAAAGGAGTGGCTTCAGGACAACTCTGTGAATGTCCTTGAGTGGCCCAGCCAGAGCCCAGACTTGAATCCGATTGAACATCTCTGGAGAGATCTTAAAATGGCTGTGCACCGACGCTTCCCATCTAACCTGATGGAGCTTGAGAGGTGCTGCAAAGAGGAATGGGCGAAACTGGCCAAGGATAGGTGTGCCAAGCTTGTGACATCATATTCAACAAGACTTGAGGCTGGAATTGGTGCCAAAGGTGCATCGACAAAGTATTGAGCAAAGGCTGTGAATACTTATGGACATGGGATTTCTCAATGTTTTTATTTTTAATAAATTTGCAAAAACCTCAAGTAAACTTTTTTTCACGTTGTCATTATGGGGTGTTGTGTGTAGAGTTCTGAGGAAAAAAATGAATTTAATCCATTTTGGAATAAGGCTGTAACATAACAAAATGTGAAAAAAGTGATGCGCTGGGAATACTTTCCGGATGCACTGTATATAACTTCACTTTTATTTATTATGTATTTTATTTTATGTTCATATATTTTATTTCTATTTGTTTTATGTTAATTTGTTTTGTTTTTCTTTTATTCTATTATTGTAAAGCACTTTGGCCACAGCATTACTATGTTGTTTTAAATGTGCTATATAAATAAATTGACATTATTAGTTTTTAGTGCTTTTAGCTATGAAAAGCCTAGGCCTGGAGCAACTTTAAAATGACACCATTTACTTTGTTAGAGAGGCCGCTTGTCCTTCTCACTTGCTTTATTTTGAGTTTCTGTGAGTCAAGCGGTAAACCGAAGTCTTCGTGGTCTCTGAGGAAGCAAGCAGGCAGATTTTGTTTTAAGGATGCAAGTGCTGATAGAAGACCAAACAAACTGCGTGTCGGACCTTTGCCTGTGTGAGTGAGGGGCGAGCTCTCGGGCTAGCGCATCAAACATATAAGCACTCAAATGGCATTTACAAGTAGTAGGGCTCTTCAGTACCTTAAGGAATAAGATTAAAATACAGTATAGTGTGATATTAGTTAGTTTGAGCACTATAGGGGCTTAAGAGTTGATTGTCGACAGTTAGGGACTTTTTCCTGAACATGTGCCCGTGATGTAAGCAGTAGCCACTGCCAGACCACCGGGCAGCTGGGTACCACGAATTAGCAGCACTGGGCTCTTATATTAGCCCGCACATTTATATTTAACTAGCCAAATACCGGCGCTTTGCAGTGGAGAAGTAGTGTGTTAAAGATGTTATGAAAAAGAAAAGGAAACATTTTAAAAATAACGTAACAGTAACATGATTGTCAATTTAATTGTCGTAGGCTTATTTTAGTATTGAGAGTGAGTCTGATGGGCGGCACGGTGGCGCAGTGGGTAGCGCTGCTGCCTCGCAGTTGGGAGACCTGGGGACCTGGGTTCACTTCCCAGGTCCTCCCTGCATGGAGTTTGCATGTTCTCCCCATGTCTGCGTGGGTTTCCTCCCACAGTCCAAAGACATGCAGGTTAGGTGGATTGGTGATTCTAAATTGGCCCGAGTGTGTGCTTGGTGTGTGGGTGTATTTGTGTGTGTCCTACGGTGGGTTGGCACCCTGCCCGGGATTGGTTCCTGCCTTGTGCCCTGTGTTGGCTGGGATTGGCTCCAGCAGACCCCCGTGACCCTGTGTTCGGATTCAGCGGGTTGGAAAATGGATGGATGGATGGATGGAGTGAGTCTGATGATTGTAGAGAGTTTAACTTATGATTGTAGATGATGTGTAAGAGAAATGCCTATTTTTAGGATGTAAGCAGTTTTACGACATTTGCAGTTCTGCCCTCGGGCTGTAAAATGACCAGCTGAGCTCACTCTTGAGCATGCAACGTATAGTTGGCCAGGTGAGAAACCATCTTGTGTCAAGTCAATGGCGGTCAATGATGGTCATCTTCGGGCCAGGCGGCAAGTACGACCTTCGAGTCCTAGTGATTGTTATGAAAAGTATGATTATTATTAGCGGAAAGAAGTTTACAAGGCGAGGTAATTGTTATGAAAACACTACTATGAAAGATAACCTGTAAAGTCGATGACGAGAATTATGTACACAATGGGGATGTTTTTGTGATTAGAACGAGCATGAAAACGAACCGCACCCAAACCATCGGGCTCACTTCATGAACTGAGACAGGCTTTATGTGCTCTGCTATTGTTTTCTATGCTGTGCAATGAAAAGCCAAGCAAAATGACACCTTTTATTGACTAACTAAAAAGATTACAATATGCAAGCTTTCGAGGCAACTCAAACCCCTCCTTCAGGCGAGATGCAATCAATGACTTTTCACTACATTTACAGTATAATGGCTAACATGGTACAACACCCTAGTAGTACAGCTATGCTGTGCAACAAAGTCATAAATTCTGACGGCCTCTGTGAAGATTTCTCCACAACAGGATAATTACTCTTGGCAGCTCCCCCTGGTCGCCCCCCACAGAACCCAACAGGACTGCCCCTCAGCAGAGGTGGGTAGAGTAGCCAAAAATTGTACTCGAGTAAGAGCAGCGTTACTTCAAAGTAATATTACTCAAGTAGAAGTAAAAAGTAGTCATCCAAAAAATGACTCAAGTAAGAGTAAAAAACTATTTGGTGAAAAGACCACTCAAGTGCAGAGTAACTGTTTGATCTATTTTTTAGAAATGTAATAAGAGAGACAAAAATATAAAATAATGTGCAAATTCTGCTATTTCCAAATAACAAAATAAAAAATGAGTAAAAATAAATGACATCGTTACAAAATAAAGATGCACAAATAACACAAAGCTCCAAATCTCAGTTTTTCACAACAAAGCTTTTGAAGCCGATACCTACAGCAGGTAACATGTATGTTTGAACAGTGCAAACTACTTACAGTGACGAGATATACTGTACACTGACAGTAGAATACTGAATATTCACTTGCCCTCCAAATAGCACAGCTGATAGAAAATAACATTAGAACAAGGCAGCTTGTGCACGTACAACAAGTCTCACTTTACCTTGACTGTCTGTGTCTGTGCATGTTTGGTTAAAACCTGCTTGTTCTTCACTCAGTGAAGTGATGGTTAAGCTTCAGCAGGAGTTGACCCTCAAGGTTCCTGCAGTGAAGCTGTGACCGTTTAGCAGTGAACAGGAGCCCTGTATGACTAAAAAGTCTCTCACAGGCTGCAGACGCAGGAAGTTTGTGTGTGTTCATGTGACTGCATGGCTACATCTAATTAGTGAAACAGTCATGTGATTATTGTTGCTACATCTGATTGGTGAAACGGAGTCTTGTGATTATTGTTGCTACGTCTGATTGGTGAAACAGTCATTCAGTAGATCCACTGGCAACTTCTCTCCATCTAAAATATAGTGTATATAAATGTGTAAATGAAAAAAAGTAATGAATCGAATGTTGGCCAATGTAGCGGATTAAGAGTAGCGTTTCTTCTTCACAAAAGTATGGTGCAGTAAAACTACTCGTAGAAGTACAATTTTTTAAAAAAGTTACTCAAGTAAATGTAACGGAGTAAATGTAACTCGTAACTACCCACCTCTGCCCCTCAGGCCCAGAATGCCCTGCAGGTGTCTTTTTGGGAATTGTAACCCCAGGGGTGCTTCCATCTAGCGTATCGGAGGAGCTACTGTTCTAAATACATCGTGCCCCCCCCCAAACCAACAGCAACCAGAACCCCCCCAACCATAATGACCATCTATCCATTACACGGTCTTCCCAGACAGGTAAGGGACTTTGATGAATCCCTGCAGCATATTCACTTGGAGGTTGCCACCTCCTGGCAAAGGCAGGGAATAAGCTGCCTTTCATTGTGGCCCAGCTAGGTAATAAATAATGCCGGCCCATACCTGCCATCCATCACACACGGTGTACAATTCTGGGCCAGCTGTGATATAAACTTTACATAACAATACCATGCAGCAGCAGTGAGCAATGCATCATGGGAAAAATTCAAGTAGTGAACCTTAGGCACATATTGTCTCTCGTGTTATTCCGTACACTGCAGGGTCTCCTTGAGTTCCTGACAATTAGCTCTAATTTTAACAAAAAAGACCAGCGAGTGTGTGAAGAACATTAGGAAGTGAGCGCAGAGCAGCTCAGGAGGCGGCCGCCCTTCACACGCTGCTCTCTCAAGTGTGCCGTTCACCTCGCACCTCTAAACGGGTCTGCGCGCAGTGTGGATTATACAGGTCATCGATACCACTCGGCGACTGCCAAGCTCAGGCTAATTATGTGAGGAGAGAGCGAGAAATGAGCTGTCATCAGAAAGCAGTCAGACGTCCACAGCAGTGAGCAGTGCAAACGAGAGCTCCAAATTTATAACGTCGCGTATTCCAGAGTCGTGACGACTGAAATTTTCAAAGTGCTTGAAAAAACAAAAGGCAAACATCCATCCATTTCCGAACCCATTGAGGGTTAGGGGGGAGGCCATGTCTATCTAACCTGGAGGTGTTGGGCTGTGAACCTTAATGGGAAGCCAGTGTGCCACAGCAAATGTAAGTAATCAGTACAACTGAAGAAAAGATGGAAATATTAAAAAGGAAATCATAAGAGGGGGTTACAGCGTGGCCGGCCCACATGTCCTCAGTGCAAGGACGTGGGAAGAGAAGTATTGAGGGTCCCACAGAACACAATAGATACGTGTGAGATAGGCAGGGCCATATTTGTTTTTCTACTTGTGGGTCAGAGCTTCCGTAATTTTGTCTTTAAATCGTTGCATAAAATATTTAAAAACTGTTTTTACTGTACATCCTTCTATCCATTACTGAGCCCACTTAATCCAGTTGAGGGTCTTGGAGCTGTCAGACATGAGCGTGGAGAGCATTTTACAAATTTGGAGAAAGAAAAGAGTGTGTGCCTGGGGAGTCATTTGTTGTGCTCTCTTTAGGATGCTATGCTTGAACCAGGAATGGAGGAGGAGGAGGAGGAGGAGGAGAAATCACCGGAACACCAATGAGGTCACTTCCCTGACACACAAAGCCACACCCCTTCCAGCCTCCGCCCTATTTAATTGAAGTCAGTGTTCAATATCAGAGCAGCTTCTGAGGAGAATGAGACTCCAAACCTTTCAGTTTTTTCTTTCCTGACGTTTCACCAGACCTTTGTTTAGCACTTTGGTGATAATCTTCTTCTGTCTTTGGGTAGCAAAATTAAACGGGGCATCGTCTAGACAGAAAAATGATCACCCATCTTCTCAGTTGGACTGAGCTCCTGATTCGGCTCTCCTTGTCATTTTCCTGTTTTTATTCCACCCCACGGTCCCAAAATTGCTCTGGGACTCTGGGCCCTCAGTAAGAATATTGCAAAGGAGCAGTTGGGATGCTGCCATTATGTGCCAGTTGTATTACAGTAATTAACTTCCGTAGATAATTCCAATAATCCCCCCCACCCCCCCCAGCTTGTGTTGTCAAATGCACCGCAGTTAATATTCATGGGTCCCTTGGGTGCAGTCATTCTTATTTTCTAGTAATGTGCACACAGTATCTATCACTTGTTCAGAGGCCCTAAGCAGCACAAAACAAAATGGAGGGTGAGGTCATCACATATGGAGCAAGCTTGGCACCCTGTCAGGTGGCTGCTGTGGGCTGCTCGCCTGGGTGACATAACAGAGGAAGACTCACGCAGTAACATCCTGGGAAGGTTTTCCCAGAAACTTGAAATGAAATTGTGTCAGAGAAAGGCTGCGGTTTCAAGGGGACTAATCAGGAGAGCAGACCAAAGGCAGGCAATGGGCGTTTCTCAGAGATCAAAAACACTAAACACCAAAAGCAGAATGGGAACCAAAAAACTAAAGTTTGCAATTGTTTTTAGTGTAAGATAAGACAAAAGGAACTCATTAACTTAGGAAACCCTAATTTCATTGTTTTTGGGCAATTAAAAGAAAAAGAGCAGAGCAGACTTGATCCATTAAAAAGGCATTTGGACCAAAAGAGGAAACATACAACTCGACCGATCTGTCTATTATACAGTGCCTTTCACATCTATCTCTCTTATAGTGCCTTACACATCTATCTATCTATCTATCTATCTATCTATCTATCTATCTATCTATCTATCTATCTATCTATCTATCTATCTATCTATCTATCTATCTATCTATCTATCTATCATATAGTGCCTTTCCTGTCTATCTACTTTCTGAATGCTCTATAAATGCAGACTGTTCCTAGTCAGAATTCCTCCTTTTGTATTCTTTTACACCTTGTCATAGACAACTCATTCACACCAATAAATGCCACTTAAAATATTTTCAGCATTCCCCCTCTCCATGTTTCCAATAATACCAGCTCAGCTATTTGTGCAGTGTTACCTTAACCAGAGCAGACGCCAATTAAAACGATGCCATCTGTGACTTGCCTTTCCTCTTTAAGTCAATATTTCTTTGCTCTCCTAATCTTCGCCTTCATTTCACACCTTGGACTCAAGATGTGACAGACCATAATAAAAAGTCGACTTAGTGAAGCTGAAATTCTACTCAAGGCGGTTGCTAACGTGAGCCATGAAGAGACTGCCAGCTCACTCAGGCTAACCCATCTTATAAAATGGCCGGGGAGCTCCTGGGTTGACAAGATTATAAGGCTATTCTGTCGTGGAGGTGCACCATGGTGTCTGACGAGGTGAACAGTAAATAAAAAATATCAGAGGACCATTCGCCACCACGGACTCTTTGGCGAAACCTTGGTGAGCCCCTTCATCTGCCAGTGGTCACAGCATAAAAAGATTAGAAGCATTTTTAAAAGCTATTATTGTATTTAGCTCCTTTCTGTGCTAAACTCAGTAGCTCCAAAAAAATGCACTTGAGATGGCATTTAGCATAGAAAAGAACCACAGAAGAAAGCATCAGTGTGGTGGACAGGAGGACTTTAGGGACCTTCGAAACTCGACTTGATGTGATTTTGGAGGACTTACAGTAAGTGGGACAGGACTGGTGAGCTTTGTTGGGCTGAATGGCCAGATTGTTCTGCAAAAGCTGTGGCATTCATCCCATGGCATTGACCTCCTGTGGGACCCTCAGTCAGCCTCTGAGCCCACTTAATCCAATTTTTAAGGCAGCCGAGCTCTAAGTTTATCACAGGAACATTGAAACCCACCCAGACCTTGGCGCCACTCATACTTGTGCATACTCTGTGCTCAGTTACAAATTCGAGTTTCACATAAATCCACCCTGCACACAAATGCTTCTATGACCAGTGCCATTGCTAGGATTATTTTGCACCCTTCACCAAGATAATTAGTGTGCCCAACCAAGTGTTTGGTAGCTAAGCCGTGCGGCTGGGTCCTCCCCCCCACCCCCAATCCCTGTGTGTTCTACGCTCAAGATGAATGCCTAATTCTCCTTAATGGTGGCCGTGGCCTGGGTTATGACACAGCTTGTCATGCGTTGGGGGGTCCGTCTCACCACATCCAACTTTTTCCTCCATTCACTGGCCCCTCACTGGTTTCCACACCTTATACATGTTGCCTGGATATCTCGTCCAATGATGAGTGTGTGAGTGATGTCAGGTGGCTGCCTCTGGGCTGCTCACCTGGGGTGACATGTCAGCAGTAGAGTCAACGCAGTAACCTCCTGGGTGGTTTCCCAGAAACTTGAAATGAAATTGTGGCCATAGAAACACTGCGGTTTGAAAGGGACTAATCAGGACTGTGACCCGACAAATGTGCGACGACAAAACCGCAAACTGAATTTTCGAGCCAAAATCGCTCCGACAAAATCGCGAAAAGATCAAAATCTCTGTATCATCAAAGCTGTGGAAAGGCCTATTGACTGTGCTGACCCACTAATATGTAGCCAGGTATCATGTAATATATAGCAAAATGTTTTATTTCTCATATCTTCATAATATTGACATCTAAATTAAGTTTTACAAACCATATTTAAGTAGAACTTTTTATGCTTTTATACTACTACTTTTTTTTTTTTTTTTTTTTCAGAATTCACTGTCTTTAATCGTCTTTATTTATTTATCTGGTTTGTACAATGCTATATACTGTATACGCTGCCGTTCTTTATTATATTCTGTAAGTGCCTTGAGCATGGGAAAGGCGCTATATAAATAAAATTTATTATTATTATTATTACTATTTATCGCGCATTTGTCGGCGCGTTTTTGTCACCGCGATTTTGTCAGCGCGCATTTGTCGGTGATCTAATCAGGACAGCAGACCAAAGGCAGGCAACGGTCATTTCTCAGAGGTCAAAAACACTAAACATCAAAAGGAGAATGAGAACCAAAAAACTGAAGTATGCAATTGTTTTTAGTGCAAAGAAAGACAAAAGAAGCTCATCAACTATCTATTAGTTTAGCTGTATATAGTGCCTTTCCTATGTGGCAGGTGGCTGGGGATCAGACCCATCCGGACACATGGAAGGACCGGAGGCGGACTTTACATCCCCCAGGCCACGAGGGGGCAACCGCCCTGGGTTAGTGTGGGGACCAAGGGAACAAAGCATGAAGGTCTCAAACCCATTGGGGCCCTTGGCCACCGCCAGGGGGCACCCTGAGCTTCATAGAGCCTGGGATGTCGGCACTTCCGCCACACCTGGGGAGTACTTTTGGAGGACCTTCCATGGGACGCCCAGAGTGCTTCCAGGCGCTCATGTGGCACTTCCGCCACACCAGGAAGTGCTGCCAGAAGGACATCAGGGAACACCTGGAGCACATCTGGGGTGAATATAAAAGGAGCCACCTCCCTCTAGTCGAGAGCTGGAGTAGGGAGGAAGCGGACAGAGATCACAGTGGAGAGGAGTGGAGGTGGGTGCAGGACCATTGGAGATCCTGACAGGTTTTGATAAGTTCTGCGCAGATCCTCTAAGTGAGAATTTGATTTTTTCCAATTTCAAATAATATAAAACATCAGTGACTCACTGACTTAGAAGAGGAGAGTTAGGATTCTTCCAGTTTAGCAAAATAAGTCTGTGTGCCAAATAGTGTAGTAAAGGCCATCATAGTTTCGTTTGTCCTTCTCCACTTTTAAGCCCCTCTGTGAGCCCACCAAACACACACCAGCTGTTAATGGGTTAGGAGGATTGTGACCACCAAGGTCTGTCTGAAAGGTCCAGAATGATGGTTAATTTGGTGCAGGTCCAGAACATGTGAACCCAGTGAGGCTGGAGCTCAATTGCAGCGTTCGCAGTTGGATCTCGCCCTGAAAACATTTTGGACAATTTCAAGCGAGAAAGATGTGCTCGATGTGTTTATTTTTAGTTGAATAATTGGTATGCTTTGCACATATGGAGCTCAAATGAATTCTCTGCATTGCTACCTTCCACTCCTTTTCCGAGATGTTGAGTGAGAGATCCTTTTCCCATTGTCCTCTTGGATCTTTGAAAGGGAGGGACTGTAAAATAATTTTATATATTGCAGAACTGCTGTCTGAGTCCTCGAAACTGAGCAATATTTTTTCCAGCATAGATGAAGGTGGGAGATGAGGAACATCAGGCACATTCTGTTTAACAAAGTTTCTAATTTGAAGATAGTGAAAGAAATGTGTTGCTGGAAAGTTACATTTGGAATGTAATTGTTCATAGGATGCAAAGACGTTGTCTATGTACAGATCTCTAAGTGATTTAATCCCAAATGTTTTCCAGATATTAAAACTGCAAATGTTTGCGAGGGTTGAAAAAGGTGGTTTTCATGCAGAGATGCCACAGATAAAAAGATTCTCCATCTTAAAATGCTTTCTACATTGGTTCCATATTCTAAGTGAATGAAGCACAAATGGCTTATTAGTATATCAGTGATAACTTGCATTAATTGGGGCACAAAGCAGGGAATATAAAGAAGTACTGCAGGATTTTATTTCTATTGCACACCAAGCCTGTGTGTGTTCATCTGTTTGTGTCCAGGTTTTTATTTGTTGTATGTTTGCTGCCCAGCAATAAAACTGAAAGTTAGGTAGTGCCATGCCACCTTCTGCCTTAGGTCTTTGTAGGGTCGCTCTTTGGATACGTGAATGTTTTAAGTTCCAAATAAATGAGGCTATGGTTGAATCTAATTGCTTAAAAATGATATATTGAAGTATATTGGAATGTTTTGAAATAAAAAGAGAAGCTTAGGGAGGTATTCATCTTAACAACATTAATTCTTCCAGCTAGAGTGAGAGGAAGGGTTGACCATCTATGCAAGTCTTGCTTAATTTTTTCCATACAGATGGCAAGATTTTTGTTGATAAAGAGCTTTATGTTTACTTGTGATATTTACCCCTCAGTATTTAAACTGATCTACAATGATAAAAAGGAAGGTGTCCAATCTAATAATGTGTGCTAGAGAGTTCACTGGGAAGAGCACACTTTTATTCAAATTAATTCTGAGACCAGAGATTTTTTGAAGTTCTATAAGTGCTGTTAGGACTGCAGGCACAGTATTTTGTCGGTCTGATATATACAGTACCATATCATCTGCATAGAGAGAAATTTTCTGTTTGTCCTTCTTTGATAATCCCCTTTATACAGTGAACTGCCAGTGGTTCAATGGCGATTGCAAATAGCAGTGGTGACAAGGGGCATCCTTGTCTGGTACCACATTCTAGTTTAAAGTAGCCTGAACAAATGTTAATACAAACTGAAGCTTCTGGATTGGTATACAGCAGTTTGATCCATGCACAAATGTTCGGGCCAAACCTAAATTTCTCTTATGTAGTGAAAAGTTAGTTCCATTCAATCATATCAAATGCTTTTTCTGCATCCAATGATAAGAATATCTCTGGGGTGTTTGACTTTGCTGGTGAATATATTACATTAAACAGGCATCGGAGATTGGAAGCTATGTGTTGGCCTTTAATAAATCCAGTTTGATCTTGTGATATTACCGAAGGCAGCACTTTCTACCCATCCTTCTAGCTAGGACTTTGGAGAGTATCTTAACATCATTATTCAGAAGTGAAATTGGTCTTTATGATGCACATTGTAATAAGTCCTTATTTTGTTTAGGAACGACGGTGATTAATGCTTGACGAAAAGTTTGAGGTAGAATTTTATTGTCTCTAGCTTTCTGTAAATGTTGCTAATAAGAGGGGAGCTAGCTGAGTGGAGAATTTCTTATAAAATTCGACAGGGTAGCCATCAGGACCTGCTGCTTTCCCACTCTGAAGTGAATTTATAGCATCTAGTATTTCTGATAGCGCCAGAGGTTTATCCAATTCCTCTGCACTAAGAGTATCTATTTGTGGTATCTGTAAAAGCATCCAGAATGCATTAGATTGTGTCTTGTCTTCTTTAAACTCAGCAGAATATAAGGATTTATAGCAGTCTCTAAATGTGTGCATTATATTTTTATGGTCAATGATTTTATCTCCGTTCGTGTTGGTGATTGCTGGGACTGCATTGCGAACTTCTTGCTTGTGAATTTTGTTGAGCTAAGAGCTTATTAGGCTTCTCTCCGTGTTCATAGTAATGATGTCTTTATTTAAAAATGAGTTGTTCAGTTTCTTTGGTTGTTAAGAGAGTTGTAGCTCTGGATGCAGAGACTGCCTTTTCCTATGAAGAGCCTCACTTGGACACCTGGCATGTTCTTTACTTATTCTAGTACTTTCACGTGGTTAGCTTTGATACGCTGCTTGGTTTCTAATTTATTTCTGTGGGAAAGATATGAAATAATCTGTCCTCTTAAGAAAGGCCTTTAGAGTTTCCCAGAGTATTCCTGCAGAAACCTCTGAGGATGTATTTGTCTCTAGGAAGAAACTGATTTGTTTGGATATAAATTCTGTACAGTTCTCGTCTGCTAATAAAAATGTGTTAAGACGCCATCTGCGAGATGAGTATGTGGGGCATAATGATTTCAGCTCCAAGATCAGAGGGGCGAATGGTCAGAAATTAACAATTGCGTCGTACTTGCAAGATTTAATCGCAGGCAAGAAATGATTGTCTATAAAGAAATAATAAATTCTTGAGTAGCAATGATGCACTGGTGAGTAGAAGGAATATGTTCTTGAGTTTGGTGTTTAGAAACCTCCAGGGGTCTGATAAGTTGTGGTCAGTTACAAACTGTGTAATTGTCCTTTGCAGTGTAGGTCTCCTGTCACAGGGGGGATGACATCTATCTAAGAGTGGATTTAAAATACAATTAAAGTCCCCAGCCATTATAATTTTATGAGTGTTCACATTGGGAATGGTTTTAAATACATTTTGTATGAATTCCCTATGGGTGGCACGGTGGCACAGTGGTAGCGCGGCTGCCTCACAGTAAGGAGACCTGGGTTCGCTTCCCAGGTCCTCCCTGCGTGGAGTTTGTATGTTCTCCCCGTGTCTGCGTGGGTTTCCTCCCACAGTCCAAAGACATGCAGGTCCAAAGACAAGCGATCCTAAATTGTCCCTATTGTGTACTTGGTGTGTGTGCCCTGTGGTGGGCTGGTGCCCTGCCCAGAGTTTGTTTCCTGCCTTGCGCCCTGTGTTGGCTGGGATTGGCTCCAGCAGACCCCTGTGACCCTGTAGTTAGGTATAGCGGGGTTGGATAATGATGGATGGATGAATTCCCTATCATCGACATTGGGTGCATAAACATTTATCAAAATCACTTTACAGTTACATAATTGCCCATGACAATCACATATCTCCCTTCAGGATCAGATACTACATCTGATGCTACAAATGAGACTGTTCTATTTATAAGAATTCCCACACCTCTAGTTTTCTTTGTAAAGCTAGAATGGAACATTTGGTCAGTCTAGTCTTTTTGCAGCCGGAACTGATCCTTGCTTAGTAAGTGGGTCTCCTGTAAATATACTATTTTAGCGTTTAGACCTGTTAGGTGAGAGAATACTTTTCTTTCTCTTTAATTCGTGATTCAGGCCTTTAACATTCCAGCTCACAAAGTTAACTGTCCCATCATGGAGACATTGATTCTGATTTTTTGAACTGGAAGGGAGACAGCTTTAACCTTAATTTCCAATTTTCCCACAAGTTATTGCCATGCCGCCTATTGTTACGTTGGTAATTATAATTATAAGGATTAAAAGGATAGATTAGATATAGCTTGCTCTCTTTCTCTCCCCCCCCCTTATCCCCCCACCCCCCATTTTGCCTCCCCACTTGAGGCTGGACCCCACTTCACAAAGTCCCAGTCCTCTGACATACCTAGAGACAGAGCACGTCCAAAACAAAACAAGCCCCCCAGCAGCAGCATTTGAGGATTAAAAAGTAGAGATACTGTATCTATTGCCGATAAAGTCTAAATACTATATGCATAAAATATAATCTTCAACAGTCTTGAAATATTAAAATAATAAACCCAAGGAATGGGGTTAAAAAGTAGCCCTGGATAAGCATAGTAAACCCTTAATGCAATAATAACAATAACAATAAACCAAGGGTATGATGTTAAACAGTCTCCTTTAGAATAGTAAAAAAAAAAACTACTTTACAATCATACGCATATGTTTGGAAGAAATTAATTAAAACATAAACAGAAAGTGGCCAAGATGAAAAAAGGATGTATAATTATGGTACCCGTATCGTTACAAGCGGATCAGACGGCAGGTAATATCTTCTTGCCATGCCATGACAGGATGCAACTCACTGTCGTATTTCAAAACAGTGTTGGCATCAGCTTTCTTAACTCCTTTTCTGCTTCCTCCGTGGTGGAGAAGACATAATATTTGTCTTGAATGTCCACTTTCAGTTTGGCAGGATACAAGAGGCTGTGTCTGATATCAACTTTCCATAACCGCTGTTTAATGTTGTAAAAGTGGCAAAAAAGTGGGTGAGAAATCCGGGAAAATATGAATGTGGTTGTTTTCAAATATAATCTCTTGTTTGTGTCTGAGAAGTGACATTGCTTTAAGCTTAAATTGTAATGTCTTGAAGTGAACAATTAGAGTCCTAGGTTTGGACGTATTTGCTCCATATATACGATAAGCTGCCGCTATCTCGGTATCTGATTTAAAGTCCTCTCCAATTATTTTTGAGAATAGTTCAGCTACGAGTTTCACTGGGTTTGGACTTTCATGATTCTCAAGGTAGACCTTCGATTCTAATATTATTCCTTCTGCATCCATCATCCAGAGCCGCAAGTCTGTCTCCAAGTTTTTTGCATTCGGAATTTGCAGCTGTAGCTTTTCCATCGGCGGTAGATGCCAAATATTCAGCTGTTTCAATTCAAGTCATGAATGTCTGTTTAACGTCTTCCAGCTGATCGGCAAGTTCTCTCAGTATGGACGCATTTTCCTGAATGTGCTCCTCAATTTTCCCCAGCATACCTTTAAAGGCTGCATCAAAGCGATTATATATACGTTTTTCCAGGTCTTTATTATCCTGCCGCAGCTCTTGCAGCTGCAGCTGCAGCTTCTCGTTTGTCTTCTCGCTTTCTTTCTTTATATTTTTCTGAATGTCTTTCTTGAGCTCATTTATGGCCGTGGCGATCATTACCTTCAGTTCAGACAGATAGTTTCGGCTTTCATGCTCCGCAGGTAAAATGTTAATCCCCGTTACAGCCGATGCTTCCGGCTTGCAAAGAGTAGATGAAAGCGCGGACTGCAAGGCCATCTCCAGTTTCAAGTGATCTTCTGGAATTGGCGAGCTATTGTGACCTGCATCACTTGCACCTTCGCTCCCATTTTCGCTCTTGACTGGAGATGACGCAGTGGAGCAGGGTCCTGGGAAGTCTGTGCTTTCACCTGTCTGTTCCAGGTCAGTCTCTGAAAGGCCGAACCTTGCACTTGGGCTTGATGCCTGTCTAGACTAGATGTAGCTTTAGGTTTCTTTTCCGTTTCTTTCTGACCCCCTTTCCTGTTACTCATGTTTATATACTGTAGTAGAAACTCCTCGGATTGGGTAAATACAGGATACCTCGGGATAATACGCCAGCCAGCCAGTCATTTTCCATCCCGCTATATCCTAACACAGGGTCATGGGGGTCTGCTGGAGCCAATCCCAGCCAACACAGGGTGCAAGGCAGGGAACCAATCCCGGGCAGGGCGCCAACCCACCACAGGACACACACACCAAGCACACACTAGGGCCAATTTAGAATCACCAATCGGCCTAACCTGCATGTTTTTGGACTGCGGGAGGAAACCGGAGTACCTGAAGGAAACCCACGCAGACATGGGGAGAACATGCAAACTCCACGCAGGGAGGACCTGGGAAGCGAACCCAGACGGGTCTCCTAACTGCAAGGCAGCAGCGCTACCACTGCGTCACCGTGCCGCCCTGGGATAATAAGAAATAAGAGAAAAAATATAGGCGCTGTTAACGGAGCGTCCAACTCCCGTAACGAACGAGACCAATGTTGTCTTTAACCTCCTAGTCTCTCGGGCTCAGAATTCTGTGGCAAAATGGTTAACCCCAAGTAGTACTCAGGGAGACCTGTTTTAATGAGCTATACGGTGTTAAGCCCAAATAACACTTGGCACGGTATTCTGCTGCCATCTTCTGGATGAACTAATAAAAAACTGCAAAAATAAATAATTTTTTCTATATATTCTGCAACTTTGTGATAATTCATCCATATTCATTAGTGGGGAGGAGCCTTCAGCGAACAAGACAATGGGGTGTAAGCGAAAAACTGTAAAGCCGGTTTTATAACAAACTGAAGAATTGTTTGAATCAGGTGATAGCGATGACAGATTCTTTATTAAGACTCTTGTGATGGCCCGGGTTGGGTGCAGCTGGCACATCCCTCTTCAACCCTGCACTGTCGATAATCGTGACCCGGGATGAGCCAGGGAATGAGAACACAGAACAAGCAAGAAATAGTGCAAAGTGGTGCTTAGTGCTTTCAAAATTGCAAATAGTGCAGCGTCTCACGATAAATAATGAAATCAATAAATAATGTGATAATTACAAGTGCTCTTCAGTGAAGGATAAAATGTCCAATCAATAACCAATAAATTAGTCATTCTTAAAGCAGAAACACTGCAGAATCCATCCATTAAAATCCCACGAGCTGCGAAACTGCCACTCTGAAACTGAGTTTGCCGGTTTAGGGGCCTCTTCGGCTAAACAAAAAGCCCACCAACAAGTACAGTCAACCTTAAAATGGGCTCAGGACCCTGACACCGTCCCAGGCATTCAGTGGGGCACCACACTGAACTTTGCTCACGTCTCCCACCACTTTTCTTCAGCCTTCAGGTGGGAGATGTCCAAAGGAGTAGGTCACTCCTGCTCCCTCATGTGACCTCTGACCCCCTCGGGCACCTTCCTAACCCCACTACAGGTGCCCCTCCATAATTCTGCCTTTTCTTTTCCTTCCACTTTCATTCGATTCAATTTCCATTTTGTTCGTTCATTTCATTTCGTTTCGTTTCATTCTCCCTCTCTCAACTCAGGCTCCCCATTTACCCCTGTGAGCACAGGTGCCTTAATCACAAACCCCAGAGCCCCAAAGAGGTGATTGGCGGCACCACGGGACGTTCCTACATTCACACGCTGGCACGATTCCATCATCGACACCCCATAGCCGCTACCACGTGCACCTGAGCATGGCATTTGTGTTCTTAAAATCCGCACATTGCCGCAGATCCTCAGCTTGCCTCAATCACAGATCTTTTGCTTGCCCAGTTTTTGTGCCCAAGCCGGGGTTTTATGGTCATCCTCCTCCTTTTTGGGACTGTTTGCTTTATTTTGGGACTTTTCTAGCTATTTTTTCCAGTTCTAATTGTCTGAGGCCTGTTAGTAGTGAGGGGTAGCTGGTTTGGTTGGACCCTTTGGTGGGTTTAGCCGGTGAAAGCTGTGGCCTGCCCTATTTTGGAGAACTCCTATCCATTATCACCATGTTTGTGACACCCAAATGCTTGGACAAAAGCATATCTGGACTGTTGGAGGCTTTTAGTGACCTAAAATAAAATTTACTGTGCATTTCAAGCTGGCAGGCCATGCTAATTGAGAACAGGTTTTTTAGCAAAAATGAAGATTTCATTTAAGGGATGTTTGACTAATGGTGTTGATCTGGTGTCCCATCTAGGGTGGCTTCCCGACTTGTGCTGGTGCTGATCCTGAATGAGATCAGTGAGATGGACCTTTGGCGTGGTTTGATTAAGGCAGAACTTCTCTATTGAGTTTTGTAAAACAGGGCAAAGTTAATTACGGGCATACTGTATTTGGAGAGAGCGGAGAGCGCACATCTAACTTGAAATTCTAGGGCATGGGAGCAGATGGCAGCTGCATGGAGATTCCCAGCTACGGTAGAACATGTAAAGCATCTTTGATCTCTCTGCATATAAGACACTTGGAAAATGCAATGCCAGCTGGCTTGTGTGGCTTCATTTCCTGAAAAACAAAAATTCGGCGTCTGGGGAGTGTAAGCCGGGGGGCTTCAATTGCAAAAATGTGGTAAAAATATGCAATCTAATTATACAATGCACTGTGGTGGGCTAGCTGATGTTCAGGTTCAAGTTTATTGGTTACATTTTTACTTGCATGTCTCCTCTGAACCGTAAACACACAAAGACGTACCAATAGAGGTGCGGACCACCGGGGTGCACACAGCCGCCCCAACCCCGACAGAGACAGGCAGGACACGTTTATTTACAGCTGGCAAGTACTTTTCTCTGCTCCCCGCAGCACAGTACATAAAGCACAGCTCTCTTCTTTCTATTCATCTCTGTGTCCTATCCTGGCAAGCTTCATCCTCTTCCTCTCAACTCTGGCTCCCCGAATGGCGTGAGGTGGCTCCTTTTATTCTGCTCCGGGTGCCTCATCAGTATTACCTGCAATCTCTCCCAGGTGTGGTGGAACTCCACTATAGGGCTCTGCAGCTCCCCCCTGGTGGCCCCCACAGAACCCAACAGGGCTGTACCAAACTCCAACTCCCAGCATGCCCTTGTGGGAATCTGTGGTTCCACAGTCGCCCAGGTGAGCTGCCCTCTAGTGTCCCAGGGGAGGTAGTGCCTTGCAGATGCTCTCTCCTCCGGTCCTTCCATCCATCTGGTGTCCCGGCCGGGTAATGGCTGAGGCCACCCATCACAGAGGGCAACATATACAGTATATGTCTAAGTTATAGTTTCAAAGAGTTTCTACATTAATAACTAAGATAGACTGATGCAAATCTATTCATCCATTTTATGGACCCCGTTTCTCTGTTTCAGTCTGTCCTGTCCTCATCTTGGCTGAACTGTGCATTCCCTGTAATTCCATTCCCTGGGCACATTCAGTCAAAGGCTTGGCTTGTGGGTTGACTTTTCATAGGTCACAGTGTGGGAGATGCACTGCTACCTGCAGCACCCCACCCCACAATCAGGTCATCGACTATTCATTTAGCACAATGGGGTCTCCATGAATGTGAGGTGCACAAAAAGAAGAGTCAGTGGCTGCTTATCCCAAAGGGTGACCTCCAGATATCCCAGGCCCACCAAAGCTCCACTGTGAGAGGGATTCTTACTTAGAGGTGTTTAGATGGTAGCTTCACGTCACTGGCTCTTCAGCCAAGCATGTACACCAAATGTCTGAACCTGCAGTTCCCCTCATACTAAGCAAGGCTGCTCATTTGACACATATCTATCTATCTATCTATCTATCTATCTATCTATCTATCTATCTATCTATCTATCTATCTATCTATCTATCTATCTATCTATCTATCTATCTATCTATCTATCTATCTATCTATCTATCTATCTGGTTGTCATAAGCCAGTTATCCATGTGGGAACATTTCTGACACCTCCTGCTTAAAAACCAAAAAAAAAACAGAAGGAGGCCCCACTTTCACAGTCTGTACTTGTACCGAAAATCAAAACCCAGTGAGCATTTGCCCATTTGCACTATAGATGGTTGTTGGACTCCCTGAGCTCACCTTAGGGCCACCTGCATTAATGGCGTGACAGGTGTCATTTGTCACCTGGCACTGTCCCTGGAGCGGGTCACACCCAAGTGGACACTTGACATCAAGAAGCAAGAGCCCCATAGAATAAGAGATAAGGGGTAAGAGAAAGTTATAAGAGGGCAAATTAAAATAACCTGGAAGTCTCTGGGATGTGGCACAAGAGTGACCAGTGACTTACTCACTAGGACACCGAAAAGGCGGGCAAACTAAATACAACTCCCTGGTGCAATGAGGCATCAGCAAACACTTCTGTGCCTCCTTCATTCATTACATACAAAAAATGTTTATTCATATAACATTCAAATCTGTGATTGTAATTAGACTCTTTAAGGCTCAGGAACAGAAATTCATGGGAAACCTGATAGAATCAGCATGGATAGAGAAATCTTCAGTTTCCGAGGAAGTGAGAAACTTGGAAGAAACAGATGTTAGCCATAAGGGGAAATAAAGATCTATCTATCTATCTCTATCTATCTATCTATCTATCTATCTATCTATCTATCTATCTATCTATCTATCTATCTATCTATCTATCTATCTATCTATCTAGCTATCTATCTATCTATCTACTATCTATCTATCTATCTATCTATCTATCTATCTATGGCAGGAGGCTGGGGATCAGACCCCCAGCTGGGACGCCTGGAAGGGAATCTATACATCCCCCAGGCCATGACGGGGTAACTGCCCTGGATAAGGAGGTGACCAGGAGGACGGAGCCAGGAGGCTCAAACACGTTGGGGCCTGTGGCTGCCACCAGAGGGCGCCCCAAGCATTGTGGAGCCAGGGAAACCTGCACTTCCGCCACATTTGGGCAGGTGGAGGAAGAACCTTTAGGGACACCCAGAATTCTTCCGGGTGCTCATGCGGCACTTCCGCCACACCAAGAAGTGTCGCTGGAAGAGCAGCAGCAAGCACCCGGAGCAAGTCCGGGTGACTATAAAGGGGGCCGCCTTCCTACAGTCTTGGAGCTTGAGTCGGGAGCTGCAGCAGGATGAAGCTCCAGGGACAGGAGGAAAAGAGGCGGCCCACGGACATTCAAAGAGAAGCCCATGGAAAGGGGTGCTTGGTGTGAGAGCACTGTGTGTTGTGTGGACTTTACACTAAATAAACGTGTGTGTTTTACAAAGTGTTGGTGTCTGTCTGATGGTGTTTGGGCGACCTCTCACACTATCTATCTATGTAATCAAGCCAACTACACTAAACTATCTATCTATCTATCTATCTATCTATCTATCTATCTATCTATCTATCTATCTATCTATCTATCTATCTATCTATCTATCTATCTATCTATCTATCTATCTATCTATCTATCTATCTGGGCGGAGTGGTGGCTCTGAGGCTAGGGATCTGCACTGGCAATCGGAAGGTTGCCAGTTCGAATCCCATAAATGCCAATAGAGACTCTGCTCTGTTGGGCCCTTGACCAAAGCCCTTAACCTGCAATTGCTGAGCACTTTGAGTAGTGAGAAAAGCACTATATAAATGCAAAGAATTATTATTATCTATCTATCTATCTCTCTATCTCTATCTCTATCTCTATTGTACCCTACATAATGTTTGGCACACAGACTCATTTCTCTTTGATTTTCCTCCTCCGCTCCATGATTTAAAATTACAAATCAGACAATTCCGTGATGATTAAAGTGCAAATTGCAGACTTTCATTTAAGGGGATATGCAGACATTTTGCTCACACCATGTAGAAATAGCAACACTTTCTCTACACAGTCCACCCATTGGGGGTGGGGGGGCACCATAATGTTTGTGGCACAGCAATGGCAGGTCTATTAAAGCCGTCATATGTTGCACTTTGTTGTATGCAACGACTGCTTGAAATCTGCCATTCATAGACATCACCAGATGCTGAGGTGTCCTTTAAACACGCCAGAATTGTTTGATTTGTAATTTTAAGCCCTGGACCTGAGGTGTTAATCAAGGTAAAATATGAGTGTGTATGTTTATATATGTGTACAATAATACAAAACTATTTTAAGATACGTGATTCATTTTCTCCCTTTGTGGATTTCCAGCTACAAATATTGCTACCGTATCACGGATCTTCGCTTCTATATATATATATATAATGTGTGTTTGTGGTCACAAAAGACACAAAACAAAGTCCAAGTGTTGGGGACCATCTCCGTTTAGTGAAGATTTAGCGAAGATGTAGTTTGGTCTTTACAGACTTGAGTCCAAAATAGGAATGGCGGACATTTAGATTACGAAACAGCAGGAAGTGACGTATGAAGCAGGATGGAATTCTGGGAACCGGAAGTGACATCATCTGGAGGTGGGACTTTGAGGGTTGGAACCAGAAGTGACATCATAAGCCGGAAGTGATCATTATTGGGGTGATTCTTCAGTTGTTCTGTGCGGAAAAGTGGAGAGAGAGTTAAAGTACAGTGCCAACTGCTGGTCTGGCGAACAATTACAATTATTGAGCCTGTAAACTTTTCCCTATTCACACTTGTGTGACTGTGTGTGTGTGTATGTGTGTATTTTTGTGTATTTTACTGGGTGGGCAATGGTGTAGTAATTAGCTCCACTGCCTCCCAGCTGGAGGGTCGTGGGTACCAGCTGTGGCCCGGGCACTGCCTGTTTGGCATTTGCATGTCCCCTCTGTTTCACTGGTGGCTTTCTTCCAAGTATTCATCTCAAATCCCAAAGCCTCAATTGTTAGGTGACTTGTGACTGCCCTGGCATGTTTGACCACATGTGTAAGTTTTCCCTGTAAAAGAATGGTACTCCATCCAGGGTTGGCGTTCACTTGCCTCCTCCCAGTGCTCACAGAAGAGGCACCAGCATTCTGCGATCATTAACTGGATTATAAAACACATGGATTACTTTGCGTACCTCAACCTTGAACTGAATAATCAGGTTAGAAAATGAACAGGCAGATGGATTTGTCGGTGTTAAGCCTGTATTAGAATAAAGAGGATTAGGACATGAATAATATGTTTATGTCTTCAAGCCAATTCCTTAGATCCATTGAACAATCTTCTAACCTGCTGGTCCAGTTCAGCATCAAGGGCAGCAATGGGCACAAGTCGAGAAACAACCGTGGACGGGTCGACACCGCAGTACAGGACACAGCCACTCATGCGAGGACAGCCTCACGTTAAGGAGCCTATGGAGGCCTGAGAAGAACACGTAAAGTACACAGAGAGTTAACGGGGTACAATTCAATGCCAGGCTTCAGCTGCCATGGGTAAACTGTGCCACCTCAATGCCAAACTGACACAGTATATTCTCACACAAAAATACTTTTTTCGGAGTTTTATATATATATATATATATTATATATATTATATATATATTTAATATATATATATATTATATATATATATATTTTTTTTTTTTTTTTTTTTTTTTAACACAAAATGGATATTCATTAACGTTCCAAATTAAATTTATCTTCAAAAAATTTCCCTGAGGATTAAATGTCAGAAAGAATTCTAATCTTTTCCTTGAAGTGGATTAATAAGAAATGTGCAGCTTGCTCTTACTTTCTTGAAAAATCATTTTATCCGCACACACCGCACTATGAGCACGGCCTGCTTATTAATGCAAAAGAACTGCTCCTCGCCAGCCAATCCCATGACTGACCTTCTTTCTTCTGTGTAATGTTTATGATTCTGGATTAGGGTCCTTTTTTTGGAGGAGGGGGGTTGTTTGCTACAGAATTGCCGCTTCATTTTGCTTCTTGTTTGCTCATTTCAGCATTTTGCTATACTTTGTAGTTTTTGTGAACAAATCCTTCATTTATAAAGAGTCTTCATTTGCCTTTTTGTACACAAGCCAGGGGTTTATGGTAACCCTCCTCCTTGCAGAGCTTTTCCTTTATTTTGGAACATTTCTTGTTCTTTTGCAGCTCTCCTCGTTTGGGGTCTGCTAGGCTGGAGGGGATCTGGACTGGGTGAGCCTCAATTGGGCTGGTGAGGGTCGTGGGCTACTTTAGTAGCTTCACTTTGAGATCTCACACCTTTTAGTCATGTTTGGCACTCCATTTTATAACAGTGCTAGAATAAGGAACACAAAAGGCCTGCCTAAGGTTTTAAAGTTCTCAGGTACCACAACCACACGTGTTCTCCTTTATTCTTTGCTAATGCAGCATTAGGACATCAAACAAACAAAATCACTTAGAACCTTAGAGATATTGAAAAAAATATTATTAAATAAAGCTTATTAGGTCTGCATTGTCACAATGCAGGATCCACCGTAATAAAAAGACAAGTGTCTGTGTGTGTGTGTGTCTGTGTATCTGTGTGTCCGTCTGGGGCCATGTCTGTGTTATGTGCTCTTTGGTATGAGATTCATAAAAGCAGTGCTTAATGTTTGTGATGTGCCATCTGTTGGAACGAAAAATGCATTGCTGTTTATTACTACAAATGTTTGTGCCATCTGTTGGAATGAAAAATGCATTGCTGTTTATTACTACAAATGTTTGTGCCATCTGTTGCAATGAAAAATGCATTGCTATTTATTATTACAAATGTTTGTGCCATCTGTTGGAATGAAAAATGCATTGCTGTTTATTATTACAAATGTTTGTGCCATCTGTTGGAATGAAAAAAGCATTGCTGTTTATTACTACAAATGTTTGTGCCATCTGTTGGAACGAAAAATGCATTGCTGTTTATTACTACAAATGTTTGTGCTATCTGTTGGAATGAAAAATGCATTGCTGTTTATTATTACAAATGTTTGTGCCATCTGTTGGAACGAAAAATGCATTGCTGCTTATTACTGCAAATGTTTGTGCCATCTGTTGGAACGAAAAATGCATTGCTGCTTATTACTGCAAATGTTTGTGCCATCTGTTGGAACGAAAAATGCATTGCTGTTTATTACTACAAATGTTTGTGCCATCTGTTGGAACGAAAAATGCATTGCTGTTTATTACTACAAATGTTTGTGCCATCTGTTGGAACGAAAAATGCATTGCTGTTTATTACTACAAATGTTTGTGCCATCTGTTGGAATGTAAAACACAATGCATTTTATTACAGCATGCATTACAAAATACATTCCAGTAGCTGGTGTACTGCAGACATTAATGCTGAATATGTTGATTGCTAAAACTCAGGAGGGTTGGTGGCAGGATTGGCTCTCCACCCACTGTAAATAAAACTTCACCCTGTTCCAGTGAGGTGCTGAGGTGACACTCGTTGCAAGGCTGCACTTGGGTCCCAATCCAGGGTGGTTCGGCGTGTGGTGGGCGCAGCAACATGTTGTAATCAGTGCATGCTCCCAACTTCTTCTTCCTCCTCCTTAGATTTCAACCCATCTTAGATGGGTAGTACAGCTAGTATTGTTATAAATATGTAAAAATTGTAATGGATGGATTGACGTCTCAGTAGGGATTGACTCCATTCCCTTATCTGGCTAGGGAGACCAACCAATATAACAGATGGTCAGGTAGGGAGGTGTGACATTCCCGGTCCAAGCCAGTAGGTGGGCATGGAGGGGCACCATGATTGATATCCCAACCACAATGAATGGGAATTCCTCCTCTGGCTGGGAGGCCAGTATAATGAATGGACAACCTTAATGGAGAGCCATCCCAACTGTGAGGATTAGCAGTCCCTTTCCCTGTCATGAGAGACAGTGGGAGTCTGCCTGCCTCCTGTGCACAGGTCATCTTCCCATACACCAGGTGGCAGCATCCCTTGTGGACACTTGCAGGGCAGCCTGGAAGTTGTGGTCCCATAGGGTTGCCCTGTTAAGTTCTGTGGGGGCCACCAGGGGGACTAGTGGGAGATGAATGCCCTGTTCCAGGGTGGTTCTGTCTGACCTGGAGACAATGATTGGGACACCAGAAGTTACCCTGGGGTCAGGAGCTGGTGGACAAAGCTTGCTGGGAGGTGGGGAGGAGAAAAAGAATGGAAGTATGGATTGGACTGAGAAAAAGAATCCTGTTAATGGTTCTCTGTATAGTAAAAGCACTTGATTTGAACCCGGGACTGTGTGTGATCGAGTTGTGGCTGATGCTTGAGACTCTCGCAATATTAGGAAACACACGGACCCCCGTTCCTTGGATAAAGGAAGTCCACAAAGAGCAAGCTGAACTTTTCCCATTTTGGCAAGACAGTTCGTGAGTGTAGCTGTACGTGTGTGAAAGATGGATGGGCATCCATGGAGCCCCTAATGGGGGTGATGAGCAAATTAGTTATTCACATGTGTGCAGCCATCCCTCGTTATCAGCTCCGTGGGTCGATTAGCGCAATGTCTACATTCGGGGCATAAAAGGAGAAGATCAAAAAAGAAGAAGGTTTGAAATGAATCAGCATGGTAAGCCAGTGTGAGAGAGAATGGACCAGTCGGGTGAAAAATCTCCGGGGAGCGAGTGAGGACCACCATTACGAGGGGAAGTCGATGCAAGCCTGCTGAGTCAGATGGAATGTGGGGGGCACAGAGGGCTCTTGGGATCTGGCTGTGGTTATTGATAGAGGTGGCAGGGTGAGGGTGAGAGAGCCAGGCTCTAGTGGCCCAGTATGGGACTGGTTTAAGCACTGGCTAAACAGACTAACCTATTCTGTTTCTCTTCTCGGTACTCAAATGTGGCACTCGGTGCAACGGCCCAACTGCCAAGTTGTTTTGCCTGCCTAAGGAAAAGTCATCTCTGATGGAGGATCACAGGAATCGTTGGGTAGAGGGGTCCTTTCATCAGAGCAGAATATGATATCACATAATACTATTTGGATTTGTTCAGAGTCCTGGAGACCTCGGCTATCAAGCTGCCTACCGCTATTGGCCATTCCACAGCTGAAACAGTGCTGGGCCAGCCAATCCGATGAAAGGACCCCCCTCTACAAATTAGAACTGTTGTGTTACTTATGTTTCAGTGCTAATGACTAATAACAGAGATGCAGTCTGTACAGTTAATCAGCAGCTCTAGTCAGGGTGTGCTAAACTGAAGTCGTGAGTCTTTAGCTGGGATTTGAAAGGGGCATCTCTTATAGTGGGTAGCACGGTGGCACAATGGGTAGTGCTGCTGCCTCACAGTTAGGAGACCCGGGTTCGCTTTCCGGGTCCTTCCTGCGTGGAGTTTGCATGTTCTCCCCGTGTCTGCGTGGGTTTCCTCCCACAGTCCAAAGACATGCAGGTTAGGAGCACTGGCAATTCTAAATTGGCCCAGGTGTGTGCTTGGTGTGTGAGTGTGTCTCTGTGTGTGTGCCCTGCAGTGGGCTGGCACCCTGCCCGGGGTTTGTTCCCTGCCTTGTGCCCTGTGTTAGCTGGGATTGGCTCCAGCAGAACCCCGTGACCCTGTAGTTAGGATATAGCGGGTTGGATAATGGATGGATGGATGGATCTCTTATAGTCACAGGCAGACCAGTCCACAGTTTAGGGGCCCCCTGTAACTAAAAGCTCGACCTCCCACTGTTATTTTATTAATATTTGGAATCATAAGCAAACCAGCATCTTGAGATCTTAATGTGCGCTCTGATTTGACAGTCATGATAAGTTCAGGCAAGTAAGTCGGACCTCAGCCATTTAAGGCTTTATATGTTAAAAGGAGGATTTTGAAATCTGCCCTAAACTTAACTGGGAGCCAGTGTAAGGATTCAAGAACTGGAGTTATGTGTTCGTATTTTCTTGTTCTTAAAATAATTCTTGCAGCAGCATTTTGGATTAACTGGAGGCTGTATAAAGAACATCCAGTGAACACCGCATTGCAGTAGTCAATCCTACTAGAAAGAAATGCATGAATTAATTTCTCAGAATCCTGTTTATTTAGAAAGCGCCTTAACTTCCCAACATTTTGGGAAATCCCAACAATTGTTGTATCCAGAAAGTTGCTGGTTTAAAACCCTGTCGCTACCAAAAAGAGATCCTCTTCCTCTGCTCGGCCCTCGAGGCCTTTATCCTGCATTTGCTCCAGGGGCTGCTGTACAAGGGCTGACCCCAGTGGGGATGGAATTGCCCCCCAGCTTCTGCTGCCCTATCAATTGTATTATTCCGGCTGGGCACAAAGTCGTTTCCTCGTTCGGCCAGCCAGCCAGCTCTTCTGTCCTTCCATCCTGGCTTCTCACCTGAGCAAGTAATTATCTTCCACCCCGGCCGGATGCCTGCTTATCCTCTTGTGCACTTACAGCCTTATATGAGTAATGCGTTACACCCACCTATCGTCGGGGTTAACCGTTTTTACGTAGAATTGCAAGCCCCAGAGACACTTGGGGTTCATGACAAGGGGAATAACGAATGGAATTCCTTGAAGAAAACACTCAGACTGAACCCATAATGGAAGAGTTAGCCTGAGAGAGATGCAGGGAAGGACACACAGCGTCCTTAATGATATTTTGCTGGAAATTAAATTTTTTTGCCAGTTTCTCCCTTTTACATTAAACTGGGTGCCCCCCCCCCAGCCATTTGTCTTCTCCCTCTTGTTTATTCATTTGACAATCTCCATGCATAATGCAATTCGTACACCCAAGATATGCACATCCTAATTGATAACATTCTTCATATTTTAATTTATTGTGTATTCCGTAGCACCAGTGTAAGAATTTCATGGGGTATTTCAGTGTATTAATAAAGTCAAGCTTAGGTGACCTGCCAGCCCCAAATCCCGGTGGAAATAACAACATGCAGGATTTGAGCAAAAAGTAATAAACACGCTGGAGTCTCCAAATGTCTCGTTATTATTATTATTATTATGTTAACACCACGACAGTTTTCTCCCTGCATTGCAATAAATTGGCCAGACATACAGTAGTGTGGTCCCTGCGTAAAAAACAACAACATTGATTTAAATCGTTTTTAACTTCAGCGGAGAGGTAGGCAGGTTTAAAACATTTGCTTTATTTTTTTCAATGTGGGAACTCGTGAATTTTGTGCTTACGCCCCTGCCATCCTCAATGGGACAATCGCAATTGGAGGGACGTTTCTTTAAATATTAATCTTTAATTCTTTCTCTCGTCACCTTCCTTTAATTTACCTTTTCCCCCCCTTTTAGAAAGCAGACTTGCCCTCCCAGCTTTGGGCCGTATATATATTTTCAGGAAGGTCAATAAACTCTCTGGGCTCCAGGCAATGTATCAGATAAATGAGCCACCCTATGGAGTAACTTCAGCCAGCGTCTCCGAATCTACACGCAACATCAAAACCCCCGCGGGGGGCTTCATTTGTGCCGTCATACGACAAACTAACGGTTTTCTGTTTCATTTACAGCTGAGAACGCCTCAAAAGGAAGGTGTGCCATTTCAGATGAGACGGCTGCTGCCTTCATCTCGCCTCCTGTCAGGCTTGGAGTTTGTTAGCCGCGTCCCAAATCTGAATAATCCAAACTCTCCTCTTAGCCACTCGCCATGGAGTGTTCATCCTGGAGTCATTTTTTTAATTATATTCTCTCTCAAATTCTTTCTGTCCACCCACATCCCAAACATATTCACAATAGAATAGTTTGCCCAGGGTGATTCAGTGTGCCCGGTAATAGATTGGCATTACATTTGTCCCCAAGGCAAAAAGCTTCTGCTGGACAGAATTAGGTCTCCTGCTCACTTTGTATTAGTGAGCAAGTCTGCATTGTCGAATTGTTTTATGTTTGTGTATTTTTGAGCAGTATATATTACCATCCACTGCCACTGTGTACTGTATAATGATGTGACGGTGCCATGCTATATTTTAAATATTACACTGTGTTTTGTCTTGGAATGAAACCACATCAGCTCACACATAACTCAGCAACCCTCAGGAGTAGATCCTTATACGCCATCCCCATCTTCTCTGCAGCACAGCCACCACACTCTGCCCACACTGCCACTGACTACGCCAAGTGTGTTCAACAAGAACTCTTATCCTTGGGTTTGTGGAGACTGCCTGTCATCACTGCAAGTGGAGCACTTCATGCAAACATCAGCTGAGCTCTCTCTCTCTCACTGAGCTCCCACCTTCATCTCAGGTAGCACCACTACACTCCACCCACCCACAATGCAAATCCTGCCGACTACGCCAAATGTTTTGCTGTGGAATCACAACAAGATCTAAGCAATAAAAGAACTCTTATCCTGAGGTATGTGGAAACTGCCTGTAAGCACTGAAAGTGGAGCACTTCCTGTTAACATCAGCTGAGCTCTCTCTCCCTCCCTCCCTCCCTCACTCACTCACTCTCTCCCCCCTTTCTCTCTCACTCAGCTCCCACCCTCTGCGCAGCAAAACCACTACACTCCACCCATCCACAGTGCAAATCCTACCGACTACGCCAAGTGTTTTGATGTGGAATCACACCAAGATCTACGCAATAAAACAACTCTTATCCTGAGGTATGTGGAAACTGCCTGTAAGCAGTGGAAGTGGAGCACTTCCTGTTAACATCAGCTGAGCTCTCTTTCTCCCTCCCTCACGCCCCCTCTTCCCCCCCCCCCCCCCTCTCTCTCCCTCTCTCAACTCCAACCTTCAGCTCAGGTAGCACCACTACACTCCACCCATCCACAGTGCAAATCCTGCCGACTACGCCAAATGTTTTGCTGTGGAATCACAACAAGATCTAAGCAATAAAAGAACTCTTATCCTGAGGTATGTGGAAACTGCCTGTAAGCACTGAAAGTGGAGCACTTCCTGTTAACATCAGCTGAGCTCTCTCTCCCCTCCCTCCCTCCCTCACTCACTCACTCACTCTCTCCCCCCTTTCTCTCTCACTCAGCTCCCACCCTCTGCGCAGCAAAACCACTACACTCCACCCATCCACAGTGCAAATCCTACCGACTACGCCAAGTGTTTTGATGTGGAATCACAACAAGATCTAAGCAATAAAACAACTCTTATCCTGGGGTGCATGGAAACTGCCTGTAAGTACTGCAAGTGGAGCACTTCCTGTTGACATCAGGGAGCGCCTTCTTTCTCCCTCTCTCCCTCCCTCTCTCTTACTGACCTCTCACCTTCAGCTCAAGGAAGCACCACTACAATGTACCGATCCACAGTGCAAATCCTGCTGACTACACCAAGTGTTTTATTGTGGAATCACACCAAGATCTACGCAATAAAACAACTCTTATCCTGGGGTGCATGGAAACTGCCTGTGAGTACTGCAAGTGGAGTACTTCCTGTTGACATCAGGGAGCGCCTTCTTTCTCCCTCCCTCCCTCCCTCTCTTACTGAGCTCCCACCTTCAGCTCAGGTAGCACCACTACAATGCACCCACCCACTCACAGCACAAATCCTGCCGACTACGCCAAATGTTTTGCTGTGGAATCACAACAAGATCTAAGCAATAAAAGAACTCTTATCCTGAGGTATGTGGAAACTGCCTGTAAGCACTGAAAGTGGAGCACTTCCTGTTAACATCAGCTGAGCTCTCTTTCTCCCTTCCTCCCTCACGCACTCTATCCACCCCCATCCCCCCCCCCCCCCCCTCCCTCTCTCTCTCTCTCTCCCTCTCTCAACTCCAACCTTCAGCTCAGGTAGCACCACTACACTCCACCCATCCACAGTGCAAATTCTACTGACTACGCCAAATGTTTTGCTGTGGAATCACAACAACATCTAAGCAATAAAAGAACTCTTATCCTGGGTTGCGTGGAGATTGCCTGTCAGCACTGCAAGTGGATCACTTCCTGTTGACATCAGGGAGCACCTTCTTTCTCCCTCCCTCCCTCTCGCTCTCTCTTACTGACCTCTCACCTTCAGCTCAAGGAAGCACCACTACAATGTACCGATCCACAGTGCAAATCCTGCCGACTACACCAAAGTGTTTTAATGTGGAATCACACCAAGATCTAAGCACTGAAACAACTCTTATCCTTGGGATTGTGGAGTACTGCAAGTGGTTCACTTCATCAGCTGTGCTCTCTCTCTCTCAGCTCCCACCCTCTGCACAGCAGCACCACTACACTCCACCCACCCACAGTGCAAATCCTACCGACTACGCCAATTGGTCTGTTGTGGAATCACACCACAATCTTAGCAATAACAGAACTCTTATCCTGGGATGTGGGGAAACTGCCTGTAAGCACTGCAAGTTGATCACTTCCTGTTGATGCCAGAGAGCTCATTCTTTCTCCCTCTCTCTCTCTCTGTCTCACTGAGCCCCCCCCCCCCCCACCCTCTGCACAGCAGCACCACTACAGCACACCCACCCACAGTGCAAATCCTGCCGACTACACCAAAAATTTTGTTATGGAATCACAACACAATCACAGCAATAAAAGAATCCTTAGGTACGTGGAGGCTGCCCATAAGCACTGCAAGTTGAGCACTTCCTGTTAACATCAGTTGGGCTCTCCTCACCCAAACCCCCCATCTCCCTCTCTCTCTCTCTCACTGAGCTCCCACCTTCAGCTCAGGTAGCACCACTACACTCCACCCACCCACAGTGCAAATCCTGCAGACTACGCCAAGTGTCTTGTCATGGAATCACATCATGATCGATCATGTGACAGAAGCACAATGCATAACAATCATGCAGATACAGGTCTGGAGCTTCAGTTCATGTTGACATCAAACACTAGAATGTGTTGGGAAAATCATGTGATCTCAGTGATTTCAAACATGGCATGACTGTTGGAGTCAGGCGGGTTGGTCTGAGTATTTCTGTAAATGCTGGGCTTTTCAGACACAACGGTCTCTAGAGTTTGCTCACAAAGTTGGTACAAAAAACACAAAATCATCCAGTAGACTGGCAGCATGGTGGCACAGTGGTAGCACTGCTGCCTCGCAGTACCATGACCTGGATTTGTGACTCCGGTCCTCCCTGCATGGAGTCTGCATGTTCTCCCCGTGTCTGTGTGGGTTTCTACTGGGTGCTCTGGTTTCTTCCCACTTCCCTAAGATATGCGCAATAACTGAATTAGCGACACCTAGTGTGTGGTTGGTGTGTGTGTGTTTGCCCTGCGATAGACTGGCAGCCTTTTCAGGGTTTGTTCCTGCCTTGTGCCCTATGGTAGCTGGGATAGGCTCCAGACCCTGTTCAGGACTAAGCGGCGTTAGACAATGACTGACTGACATCCAGTGTAATGGCAGTTGTATGGACAGAAATTCTTTGATACAAGAGTTCAGAGAAAAATGGCCAGCCTGGTCTGAGCTGACACGAAGACTGTGGGCACTCAGATGACCACTCTGTGCAACTGAGGTGAGCTGAATAGCATCTCTGAATGCATAACAATTTGAACCCTGAGGCAGATAGGCTACAACAGCTGAAGACCATCTTGGGTCCCTCTCTTGTCTTCCAAGAACCAAAAACTGAGGCTGCAGTGGGCACAGGATCACCAAAACTGGACAGATGAAGATGGGGAAAAGGAAGTCTGGCCTGATGAACCTTAATTTCCGTTGAGGCACACAAGTGGCAGGGTCAGAATTTGGAATCCATGTGCCCAACCTGCCTTGGGTCGACAGTCAAAGCTGGTGGTGGAGTAATGGTGGGGGGAATGTGTCCCTGGTACATTTTAGTCCTGTTAATAAAAATCATTTGAATGCCACGGCCTATTTTATTATTGCTGACCACGTGCATCCCCTTCATGAGCACAGCTTTAATTCTCTTCACATGGTTACCTCCACCCTGATCTTGCTCCATGTCACAAAGTAAACAGATTTCATGAGCATGACAATGAGTTCAGGGTTCTTCAGTGGCCTTCCCAGTCACCGGAATCCAACAGAGACCCCCTTTGAAATGTGGACAGGAGTTTCCAATGACATATCTGTGGAAGTTGTGTGATGCCATCAAGTCAACATGGTGCAGAATCTCAAAGGAATGTTTCCAACATCTTGTGGAATCCATGCTACCAAGAACTGAGGCTGATTTCAGGGCAACAGGAGGTCCTACCCAGTATTAGGATATACTGTAGGTCCTGAGGATTTGCTCAGTGAGTATGGTCAATCCCTTAATGCCAAATTATTGTATTGCTTTGTATTCATTCATTAAGTGTCCTCACCAAATGAAAGAAGCCACAGTGAAAACGTAAAAAATCGGATGAATTCATTTTAGGGGTGGAACTACGAGCAGATTAGGAGACCTCGTGGATCCTGTGACTTTTATTACTGGAGCTGTCAGTAAACCGGCCTGGCAGCGAACCTAAAAATGACATCCGCAGCAGCCGTGGGTGAGGATGGACTCGGGCAAATTGTCAATCTTCTGATATCACTTGGCTGCCGAAGCAGAAGGGGCTCAATTTTCAGTACAAAGAGATCTTAAATGAATAAAGAGATTGCTGTTTACTCAAATGTAAATTATTCATTAGGGAATTTATCATTTGAATTCTAGAAGTAGTCTGACTATTGAAACGGGAATGAAGCAATCCAAAGGAATGTGCCTGCCCTAAATAGAAGGAATCTGTGGTGCCATATGGGAGGCTTCAAAATTCTCAGACCGTCCCTAAACCAGTTCAAGGTTGCAGGAAGTGGAAGCCTGTCCTGGCAGCTTCCGAGACAAAGCAGGAATCCATCCTGACACACACACACACCCTGTGGGGGACAATATAGAGCTGCTGATTCACCTGACCTACACCTACATGGAGATATGGGAGGAAAACCTCGCAGAACGTGCAGAGGTGGGTGTGGATCTGAGAGACAGCAGTGCTCACCACTCTGCAACCCTTTAAAATGTTCAAATAAATTAAAGCTAAGATATAAATACTTTGATTGATCACATCTCTGGCATATGTCAGGATAGTGCAATATGGTAGAAAGATAGATAGGAGAGGCACTATATAACAGATAGATAGATAGATAGATAGATAGATAGATAGATAGATAGATAGATAGGAAAGGCACTATCTATCTATCTATCTATCTATCTATTATATAGTGCCTTTCCTATCTATCTATCTGTTATATAGTGCCTTTCCTATCTATCTGTTATATAGTGCCTTTCCTATCTAGCTCTCTATCTGTTATATAGTGCCTTTCCTATCTATCTATCTATCTATCTATCTATCTATCTATCTATCTATCTATCTGTGATATAGTGCCTTTCCTATCTATTGCCTTTCCTATCTATCTAACATAGATAGATAGATAGATAGATAGATAGGAAAGGCACTATATCACAGATAGATAGATAGATAGATAGATAGAGATAGATAGATAGATAGATAGATAGATAGATAGATAGATAGATAGATAGATAGATAGATAGGAAAGGCACTATATAACAGATAGAGAGCTAGATAGGAAAGGCACTATATAACAGATAGATAGATAGGAAAGGCACTATATAACAGATAGATAGATAGATAGGAAAGGCACTATCTATCTATCTATCTATCTATCTATCTATCTATCTATCTATCTATCTATCTATCTGTTGGATAGATAGGAAAGGCACTATATAACAGATAGGTAGATAGATAGGAAAGGCACTATATAACAGATAGATAGAGAGATAGATAGATAGGAAAAGCACTATATAACAGATAGATAGATGGATAGTGCCTTTCCTATCTATTTGTTATATAGTGCCTTTACTATCTATCTATCTATCTATCTATCTATCTATCTATCTATCTATCTATCTATCTATCTATCTATCTATCTATCTATCTGTTAGATAGATAGGAAAGGCACTATATAACAGATAGATAGATAGATAGATAGTGCCTCAGAATTTAATGGATGTTTCAGGCAATTCACAACACAGCAAAGCCGAACCTGTTCTCTCCGTGATGATATCTCACACCGCCACCTGGTGGAATCATCTAGATTTACGTAAAGTACGCACGCAAGCATAAAGAGTACAATACTGGCGTAGCTGGAGGACGCGTCACGTCATGTGAAGTATAAACCCGGCCTTACACACCTGGATAGGACCAGATTCCAGAATGGAAGCCATCACGGCTTTAATAGATACTTGTTTGTTTATTGTGGTGCCAAATGCTCATAAGTACAGGAACTTAGATGAAATGTTGGGGTGCCAACAGGACCATCCCATTTACTCAAAAAGGTTTTGAACAAAAATAAGTGGTGCTCAGTAGCACAGAGACCAGCAGAAATACAACTGGCAAATGTCTAAAGTGAGGATGCCGTGTAGAGGGGTCAGACTTTAGGTTCGGAGTTTTTGTCCTGCTGGATGCTCATCTCCTAAATGAGACACCTGCTTCTGGGAGTGCCCTGCTTTAATATCTCGTGGAAGGGGCGTGGCTGTGGGTGGAAAAGGAGACAAGACAGTTACCGATTGGACCTCCTGGGGCCTCATGCATAACGCCGTGCGTAGAATTCAAACTAAAACATGGCGTACGCACAAAAAAATCCAGATGCATAAATCTGTGCGTTCACCAACTTCCACGTTCTTCCGCTCCATAAATCCCGGTCAGCGTGAAAAGTAACACACGTGCACGTGCCTGCTTCCACTCTCCAAACTTTTCCAAGAATTACGCCTCTTTGAATATGCAAATCAATATAAATAGCCCTTAAGCTCAGCGTTCTGTGAAAAGACAACGGCA